>NC_056735.1:834265212-834315212 GCF_019279795.1 Protopterus annectens
TTTGCCGTTGCTGTTTTTACCTGTGACGTGGTGACAACAATTAGATCACATGAGTAATGCAGGAAGCTAGCAGGCATTCTCTGAACAGAATTTTTGGGTCCTACAATGGACACCGATGTGCATATGTCAAGTTAGATGTTGCTGGACTGTGTCCACCTGCCCAGTGCTTTTCACTGCTGGTGTATGTTCCCCAATAGCGGATGTCTGTTTGACTACCCATTCCACATGGTGCTACATAACCAGCTGATTTAGTACTGTGAACAAATTACATACATCCAAAGATGCTGGTTAGCAACTGCTTCATATAAACCTCAGACATCCCAATGGGACATATCCGTCACTATATTTCCAATATAACACCACCGGAACATGTTGCTTACCTATGCATTCATTTAACCATATTGTCTTCATAGGTGGGAAAGCCATAGTTTACATATCCTACTTGACGTTGTGTGTGTGCCATTAGTATGTGTTCCACAGGTCGCACATCTGTTCCGCTGTACGGTAGCGGGTGCTCCTCAGTCTGTTGCTGGCAGATTGAGTGCTGTGTACGCCGGTGTTGGCACGACGGTCCGGCTTTGTATGTGGAATGTTAACTGTAGTCCCTATGTGTATTTCCTGTGTTATGCCTTCCCGCGGCTATGTCATTTACCCGGGTTTGCAGTTGTGGGTGCCATCCTGGCCATACGGGTGTCCATCCATGACAATTGCCTACTGGACACTAGTATAGGGCTGTACACATTACACACCTACATTTAGCATTCTCCAGAGTATAGTTTGCATTATTAGCGGAGAGTAAGGCAGGTGCTACGCACACATCCCTCCAGGCGGGAGAAAGGATTGCCTGCGAAACAACACCGAGCACAGAGTCTACATACCCAGAATTCCTTGACTGCAACAATTGACAGTACCCATTACACATCCGTCATGTGTGCGGGACTGTGATGTGGACGCAGGTCTATGGACCCGGTACCCTGGGTATTTCTGTGCATCTGTGCTGCATGACATGGACAGCTATCAGCAACATTAAACACGCTTGCGGTGCATATGTGTACCTGTGACTACAATGAGTTCAGTTAGTTGATTAAATAAGGCGGCATTCCTGTCTTTAGACAAATTTTTGGGTCCTACAATGGACACCACTGTGCATATGTAAAGTGTAGAGCTTGTCGGACTGTGTCCTTGTGAGCACTGGGTTTCACTGATACTGTGTGTTCAGGAATCGCGGATGTGTGTTTGACCACCCATTCCACATGGTGCTACATAACCAGGTGATTTAGTACTGTGGACAAATGACATACATCCAATGATGCTGGTTAGCAAATGCTCCATATAAACTGCAGACGTCCCAATGGGACATATCCGTCACTGTATTTCCAATATAACACCACCGGAACATGTTGATTACCTATGTATTCATTTAACCATGTTGTCTTCATAGGTGGGAATGCCATAGTTTACATATCCTACTTGACGTTGTGTGTGTGCCATTAGTATGTGTTCCACAGGTCGCAAATCTGTTCCGCTGTTCGGTAGCGGGTGCACCACAGTCTGTTGCTGGCAGACTGAGTGCAGTGTACGCCGGTGTTGGCACGAGGGGCCGGCTTTGTATGTGGAATGACAACTGTAGTCCCTATGTGTATTTCCTGTGTTATGCCTTACGCGGCTATGTCATGTACCGGGTTTGCAGTTGTGGGTGCCATCCTGGCCATCACGGGTGTCCATCCATGACAATTGCCTACTGGACACTAGTATAGGGCTGTACACATTCCACACCTACATTTAGCATTCTCCGGGTATGGTTTGCATTATTAGCGGAGAGTAAGGCAGGTGCTACGCGCACATCCCTCCCAGGCGGGAGAAAGGATTGCCTGCGAAACAACACCGAGCACAGAGTCTACATACCCAGAATCCCTTGACTGCAACAACTGACAGTACCCATTACACATCCGTCATGTGTGCGGGACTGTGATGTGGGCGCAGTTCTATGGACCAGTACCCTGGGTATTTCTGTGCATCTGTGCTGCATTACATGGACAACTATCAGCAACATTAAACACGCTTGCGGTGCATATGTGTACCTGTGACGACAATGAGTTCAATTAAGTGTTGAAAGAAGGCGGCATTCCTGTCTTTAGACAAATTTTTGGGTCCTACAATGGACAACACTGTGCATATGTAAAGTTTAGAGCTTGTCGGACTGTGTCCTTGTGAGCAGTGGGTTTCACTGATACTGTGTGTTCAGCAATCGCGGATGTCTGTTGGACTACCCATTCCACATGGTGCTACATAACCAGGTGATCTACTACTGTGGACAAATGACATACATCCAAAGATGCTGGTTAGCAACTGCTTCATATTAACCGCAGACATCCCAATGGGACATATCCGTCACTGTATTTCCAATATAACACCACGGAACATGTTGCTTACCTATCCATTGATGTAACCATGTTGTCTTCGGAGGTGGGAATGCCATAGTTTACATATCCTACTTGGCGTTGTGTGTGTGCCATTAGTATGTGTTCCACAGGTCGCACATCTGTTCCGCTGAACGGTAGCGGGTGCTCCTCAGTCTGTTGCTGGCAGATTGAGTGCTGTGTACGCCGGTGTTGGCACGGTCCGGCTTTGTATGTGGAATGTCAACTGTAGTCCCTATGTGTATTTCCTGTGTTATGCCTTACGCGCTATGTCATTTCCCGGGTTTGCAGTTGTGGGTGCCATCCTGGCCATACGGGTGTCCATCCATGACAATTGCCTACTGGACACTAGTATAGGGCTGTACACATTCCACACCTACATTTAGCATTCTCCGGAGTATGGTTTGCATTATTAGCGGAGAGTAAGGCAGGTGCTACGCACATCCCTCCCAGGCGGGAGAAAGGATTGCCTGTGAGACAACACCGAGCACAGCGTCTACATACCCAGAATCCCTTGACTGCAACAATTGACGGTACCCATTACACATCCGTCATGTGTGCGGAACTGTGATGTGGACGTAGTTCTATGGACCCGGTACCCTGGGTATTTCTGTGCATCTGTGCTGCATTACATGGACAGCTATCAGCAACATTAAACACGCTTGCGGTGCATATGTGTACCTGTGGCGACAATGATTTCAGGTACGCGCATTGAAATAACACATTATTCGATTCTTTCCACAATTTTTGGGTCCTACAATGGACACCACTGTGCATATGTAAAGTGTAGAGCTTGTCGGACTGTGTCCTTGTGAGCAGTGGGTTTCACTGATACTGTGTGTTCAGGAATCGCGGATGTCTGTTTGACCACCCATTCCACATGGTGCTACATAACCAGGTGATCTAGTACTGTGGACATATGACATACATCCAAAGATGCTGGTTAGCAACTGCTCCATATAAACCGCAGACGTCCCAATGGGACATATCCGTCACTGTATTTCCAATATAACACCACGGAACATGTTGATTACCTATGTATTCATTTAACCATGTTGTCTTCATAGGTGGGAATGCCATAGTTTACATATCCTACGTGACGTTGTGTGTGTGCCATTAGTATGTGTTCCACAGGTCGCACATCTGTTCCGCTGTATGGTAGCGGGTGCTCCTCAGTCTGTTGCTGGCAGATTGAGTGCTGTGTACGCTGGTGTTGGCACAGCGGTCCGGCTTTGTATGTGGAATGTCAACTGCAGTCCCTATGTGTATTTCCTGTGTTATGCCTTACCGCGGCTGTGTAATTTACCGGGTTTGCGGTTGTGGGTGGCATCTTGGGCATACGGTTGTCCATCCATGACAATTGCCTACTGGACACTAGTATAGGGCTGTACACATTTCACACCTGCATTTAGCATTCTCCAGTGGATGGTTTGCATCATTAGCGGATAGTATGGCAGGTGCTACACACACATCCCTCCCACAGGGCGGGACAAAGGATTGGCTGCGAGCAACACGGGCCAGAGTCTACCTACCCAGGAACCCTTGACTGCAACAATCGACAGTACCCATTACACAACCTTCATGTTTGCAGGACTGTGATGTGTTCGCAGTTCTATGGACCGGTACCCTGGGTATTTCTGTGCATCTGTGCTGCATTACATGGACAGCTATCATCAACATTGAACACGCTTGCAGTGCATATGTGTACCTGTGGCGACAATGGGTTCAGATGCGTATTGAAAGAAGCGTGAATCTGGTGTGATGTCAATTTTGGGTCCGACAATGGACACCACTGTGCATATTTAAAGTGTAGAGCTTGTCGGACTGTGTCCTTGTGAGCAGTGGGTTTCACTGATGCTGTGTGTTCAGCAATCGTGTATGTGTGCTTGACTACCCATACTGTGTTGTGCTACAGGAACCATGTCTTCCGACACCAGAAACCAATGCTATACATCCAATGTTGCAGGTTAACAACCACTTTCATACCATACCCAGAGGTCACGATTGGGAGGTATTGCCACTTTATTATCGGAACAACACCCCCAGACTGTGTACATCATGGGAACTTTAGGCCAGTCTTACGGCCATTTCCAATTGTAATTGGCAGACACATGTCAATACATGTATGATAACACATATTGTCATGCAGAAGTTGATCTATGTTATTTGGACATTGGCTTCTGCTTTTGGCATCCGTTGCTGTGAGTGTTGCCAGTTACCATACACATTGCTTGCTCAGAGGCAGACTACACAATACTGCGCAGTACTGTGGTCTCCTTTAAGGACCCTGAGCCAGTGGTCGATGGTGCGGCAGCCACTGCATCAATCACATTGCCATCTACCAGTACCTACAGGACTGCATGAGCCAGTCATTCACTTACCCAACTGTGGTTCACTGTACCAATGCCAAGCATCCAGTGTGGTGTACCCCAGCCATACACAAAATATACGACACGAGGAGGTGGCTACTACAAGGTGGAGCAGACACCTTGTGAGGTGTGACACCCTTGGTCATCATATGTGTAGACTTACACACTGTCATGAAATAGTCAGGGCACATTCCACAGATATACCTACATGGACCTGGCTAACAATCATACCACCTTCAGTTGCTATGCTGGACACCTGGGAGCTCAGTCCCACATATGCTCTGACTGGGTTCACATAGAGGTGGGGTTTACTCAACATACACACATTGCCAACATACAGGCTGACAAGTCCAGTGAGGACATCTCCACACCCTCCCCACACATGAGGAGATGTGTGTACCACTGGTTTGTGGTCACCAAATGTTCTGTGACACACAGGTGGGACATGCTCTCTCCAGGGTAGTGGACATAGCATCGATGAGACCAGCTGGTGACCCGCTGTGTACTCCACTATCTCGGTTATGAATTGGACCCACAGTTAGGACAGCTATTTCTTTGTAGCCTCACCTCAGGTAGGGTACCCAGGTTGTGTCACATGGCAGCTGTAGTCCCGTCAGAAGGCCAATACCTCCACTGAGGCTGGTTATTACTGTCCCATTACCCTGAGGAGACCTATCTGCAAAGACATGGGGAGGGATCATACTGTGGCTCGTACATGACTGCATAGGGGACATACTGACTTTGCCTCACACACGGTTTGTCTTGTTCAGGGGCGGTTCATGCCTTTAAAGCATGGTTGACATTTTCAGGACAGTCGCCGAGGCCACTGATGGGGTGTTGCAGTCCATACAGCCTACCTCGACCTGGCAAAGCCCTTCATCACATTACCCCCTCAGGTATCGTTGATAAACCCATTGGCTGGGATGTGAACACGCACATCACAGAATGTGTTGTAAACTGTCTATGTGACACAACCCACACGGTCATAGTTGCTGGCAGCATATCAGACCTACTGCCTGTCAGAAGTGGTGTCCCATGGGGCCCTTCCATGTGTGCACTCCTGTCATACACCTACATCTTCACGGTACAGGCACACACAGGGGTGCTATGGGCAACAGTGTTTGTAGATGACTGCAAAACAGGTGCCATAGTGGGACAGACATCTGACACAGATATCCTTTGAAGGGGCCTCCCAGGTATGCATATCTGCTGTCAGGGACATGTCCCACAGCTAAATGCAACGTCATGCAACATCATACCTGTGGAGAAGTACTAGGTCACCCCTGTCCAGCATATAGGTGGCTGTCCACTCAGCACAGGGGTGATTACCAGGAATCAGGGGACAGTGTTGGGCGGTCACCATCCATTCCACACACGTTGCTATCGTGGTTGTGTGGGTCTTCTACATTGCCCACCTGTTGGTGCAGGGATTCACATCTACATCAGGCTAGGTCATTGTTCCCTTGTACCCATTCGTGTTACACCTATGATCTACTACATTGCCCCATTCAGACTGTATCTGACCATACACCTACAGCAGCTGGGAAGCCCACATAGGTTGATCGTTGTACAGATGCAGGATGACACCATTTTGTGTAATGCTGCCCCACATGTAGGACCCTGCCACATCACGTCACATACCTGCTGTTTGGTGTTGACCTGTGCCTGACATACAAGGCCATGTCAACCCATATGTCATGTGTATGCTTCACCTACTGTATCCGCATCCCTCAGAATCACTAGGGCAGGTGACATTTACCTTGTCACGGTCATTCATGGGATGTGTTTGGGTGACACATATATCACCCAGACAATCATTATGCTGTGGATCTACATCACAGTACATGTGAGACAGACATCCTTCCTAGCCTTGTTCGCAGCTATGTTGTCCATTGGATGGAGAATTGCAGGTATAGGCCAGGGATTACATCATTATCACTGCTTGGCGGAGATACAGCAATATCATGGGTATTTCATCTGAAGCACAGAAGGTTGGCAAAGTCATCCTAACTATGGTGTAGTATTATGGCTGGGCCTGGGTTGATGGCCTACCCTGTACCTATGGGCGTGTGAACCTATATTCATAGTTTGTCACATGTACAATTGTCTATCCACTATAGTCTTTCGCCACTGTATATTTCTGTGGCACATGATTGTCCTCTGTATTACATGCAGGTATGCTGTGTCGTTGCACATCGTCACAGTTGATGACAGTGTATCTGTGTCCCTAACACTGTGATACTGAGGACTACCACACATCCTTCACAGCATTACATGCATATGTCCATTCTATTCTTCTTTGGCCTATGTGGGGGTGTTAAGGCAAACATTACTCAAGTCCCTGTTTGTGCATGCTTCATGTTGGTGTTTGACCAGGCTCCGTTGCAGTCATGTGTTGGACAGTAGTGTGTCTGTGTGTTTGCCATGTGTTTTTATTGCCAGTACATCTGTGGGAGGTGTAGTTGGCACATGTTCCTCTTTGCAGGGACACCCATCCTGGTGTTTGTGTCATGCATCTGCACTTGGCACGTGCCATATGTCCTGTACTATTCCCACAGTCGTGTATGCCTTCATGCACTACTACTGCGTGTTACTGGCTGTGTGTATGTGGTACACATGGACATTGTGATGTTTGTCTTGACCTATTCCAATGCTAGAACGTAAACATCTGTCAATTAAGTCTTTTAAATCAAACTGTAACACTCATTCGTATTTTCAACATGACACTCATTAACACAGGAAGCTGGGATTAATAACATTTTATTACTGTGCAGCAGGAGGCAAAGGAGTATGCAGTCAAAGTTTAGACATTTGTTCAACTCTATACATGTTACATCTGTATGAGCATTCTGTATACTATCATCTTTTGCACACATTAATGATGTTGTCAGTCACAAGGCATTTACATTGCTAGAGTACAGAACATTGTATTCCTACAACAGTGCTCAGGTAATGCTTATTACATGTTTTCCCATGAGGATAGCCCAACCTTGCGAGCCACATATTCAGTTAGACTGTACTTTGGTAAGTTCTGCTCTGACACGGTTCCAACACTGTTCATATTCAGTCCTCACTCCGTGTCCTACTAGGTTCCTGTGTCTCTCTGCTGAGCAGCTGTACTCTGTGTTACAGCTCACAAGCCTATCCTCCTCAGTAGAAGGATGACAGATATACCTGTACATACATGTATTATTCTGTAACCGAGCAGATGACTAATGCTGACTGACATACACCTGCTGCACTGGTTACTGCTAGGGTTAGGGTTCAATCACACTGCAGCTACACTACAAGCAATTACATGCATGAGAAGCTGTACTGCTATATTGTCAGGTAGAATAATATGCATTATACACTATTAGCTTCTAAAGTTGCACGTCATATTATGTTTAAATATGTATTTTGCTAACATTCTCCCTCCTTTGATTGCTTCTACTCTATCCAGAGACATATACAACATTATTTCATTCCTGGCGTCTTCCTCTGTGGAGCGTTTAACTAGGCAAGTAATTTGATGTACATTGCAAGTAGGATTGCATTTTCTATTGACAAATACCACTACAGGTCTTGATACATAGTCTCGGGTACAGGTCTGTTGCCAGAGTCACTGACTAATACTTACATGCACAGTATCCGCACTAGACACATGCTCCCAATATGAGCAGAACAACACAAATGGCAATCATGATATTCAGTATGACTGACCCCATCCACCCAATGGTTTGTGGAAATGGTTCGGCAGTGGGTTTGGGCCTGGTTCCGCCATGGATGACACCTGCTATATTACCTGTAGGTGGGCGTTGCTTTTGGTCTCTTCATGTGGTAGTTGGACACAGCGATCTTCTTCAGTAAGCGCGCGCGTACCAATTCTCAGCGCCACGGTGCAGTCGTGCACTATTACATTTTGTGACACAACAGTTCTCATTGCATCCAGTTCATCGGTCACATGTTCAGGGGCGGGAAGTCACATTCATCCTTCCTCCGACAGGTTTTGATAACTTCCTCTGTTCCCTGATTGATTTCACTACTCCAGAAGCTGTGGGAGTTCCAGCCCAGGTTGTGATGCAGCTGTCACTGAAGTCCATATGAATCGGTATTCCTTTATCTCTTGCAGAGGACTGACATGTCAGAACAGCTTCCATTTCACCCACTGGATTAGTAGGTTTCTCGACTGTGTTCCCAGTTCTTGAGCTATATGTGTTATAGTTCGTTTCGCACCCACAGGCAATTGTACAGTATGTCATGTGACTGGAGCCAGATAACCAAAATAACAACTGCCAGACCAATTCCCAGGTAACCATTGCTATGCTTATTTCCCACAAACAACATAACTATATTCTACTTTATTACTGATGCGGGTTACCTCTGCATGTAACAAATGCCTGTCTCTAACAGAGGACTGTTTATACAATTCAGGATGTTTCTGCACATCCTTCAACATTATTCTCATGATGTTTCAATACAAATTAGGAATGGTGCTACAAGTAGTACTGTGATCTTTGGCTGTTATATGACATTCGTAAGACACAGTTATGTTACAAATACTCCCACCAACTGAAACTGTACCATGTTTATGATAACATACAATTCCTTTTTGTGTAACAGGTAAGTACATTGCCACGTTGTCCTGTGATCTCACAGAACCTGTATCAAAGTGTAGATATTCACAAGTCTCAATCTATCCCCAAGGGGACAACATGCATCGGAAGTCCTCCATATGATGTAGGTATGGCAGTACAAACACAGCAATTTAATGTGTTCCTAGTCTCTATATGCACCGCATCATGCCTAGGTATCTGTTGAAGTGTGGAAGACACTCTGTGGCCAGTTCATCACGTATCAGTATTTGTATCCGTGTAGTTATATGCAGGTAAGGTCCGGGAATTATAGCGTAAACAGAAACATGGTTAATAGGTGTATAATCATTAGGACAGCAAACATAAATGTCTTTGGGGTTGCTTTGTATTGTTATACAGTCTTCGGCGGGTGATTCGGGCTCTTTGGTATATCAGCTACAAGATGTCAATCAGACTTGATATCCTTTACCAGTTTGAGAAATGTGAGGTGGACCCAGGGCGACCTCTCTGCAAACTTTACTGCGGTGGCGTTGCCAACAGTACCGGTACAGACATTCGCACTGTCCACTTGGCAATAATGTTCTTTGGATAACAGTGACATACACACAGGATACTGGTGTCAGCTATGCTTCCGTCTTCGTTTGCTCTTATCTGTAACAGACTTTAACTGAAGAACAGTGTTACTAGTTAACAATCCTCTCATGTCACCTACTACTGAGTCATCGACCTCCGGCTCTGCAGGCATGACAGCTTTCCACTCTGGCACATGATATGCCATTCCACATACTACTTGAAGTGGGTGCAGCACTTTACATTTGGAACTGTTGTCATGCTCAGCAATGCTAGAGGTTGACAGCTCATGTAACTCGTCTGGATGTCACCCACCAAACTCCTCTACTTATTTCTCGGGATCCCATTCTGTGGCGGCAGCAGTCGTGCTGAGTGTGGGTTGTACATGCAATTGACATTCATGGTGTCTGAAGTAATCCCCAGGTAGCGTGATTGTCTGGTTAACTACATGTGTTCTATTGTCACTGTAGCTTCTTTACAGCATGCCAGATCTAGGGATACTTAATTTTACTGGCACCTTTGCCACTGCTGCTGCATCCGGATTACTGGTTGGGAATGCTTCTACCCATTTTGATTATATATATGTGTAATCGCTAAACAGTATTTGTTCCCTTCACATTTATGCAGATGTATGAATTCCATACAAATAGTTCGGAGCAGTTATGGTGCTGTAGGTAAACTCACTCCCTTTGGTTTAAATACACCCTGTGCATGATATCTCGGCAAGCGTGACACGCTGCTCATGAGGTTTGTATGTGGTTCGTAATTCCGTATGTTAGGGGTATTCTGTTAACCAAATGTACCATCCCCCCTGTTGAGACATGTCTCTACCCATGGCTCCACAAAGCCGCATATCTGAATATATTAGGCGTTAATATTGGCTTTATCACTGTGGATATGTGCAGTCCCTGTTCAAGGATTGCTCCTCGTCATAACCACGTCGGAATTTCTGCTTCGTAGTTGCTGTTTGCATTGTTTGTACAGTTTCTACATCTAAACAGTCTGAGGTTTGTCATTCCTCATTCACACAGACACTTTCCAACTGTGTCGCTGCTTGTTTTGCAGGTGCATGAGCTCATGCCTCAACTTTCCTACTGTTATCCTGTTGCTTTCTATGCCCTGCACATTTACAATTACCTACTTCAGTGGGTAACTGCATGTAGTCTAATGCATTCAGGTTCGTATGCGCATGATTAATCGGTTTACCGGTGGATGTTATCATTCCCTATTCTTCCACTGCTGCTCATAAACATGCACTGCACAGACAACAGAATGACTATCGGGACATATGTCCACACATCATTTTGTCGCTACAGTACAAGCACGTGTTAAAGCTATCTATTCTGCTGCTTGAGCAGACACGTTATGCTGCAGGGTTTGGCCGTCTACAATGTCATTATCAATAACTACTGCATAAACTACTTCATTCGTTCCTGTAGGACTCTGTCTACATGATCCGTACACATTAACTGTCACCTCTGCATCATCTAAGGGTATATCAGTGTTATCATGTCTGTGTGTAGTTATTTAATCCATTTCGTATAGGCAACTGTGTGGTGTGCCATACACAGGTGTCGGACGTGGCGTTGATAGGTTTCATGTTGTACAACGTTCAATCACCATGTGAGGTTGACTCAGTGGTATGGTCAGACATGACAAATGTCTAGCACGAGTCAGGAATTCTATCTTCTCTTGCAGCAGATTGATCGCAACTGCATGACACATTCTCACAGTGAGAGGGTGGTCTAGTAACATTACGGCCGGGGCCTGTACTGCCATGGGTGCTACAACAACTGCCTGTACACAATGTGGCACTGACCATGCCACAGTGTCCAACTGCAATGAGTAGTCAGCTATTTAGCGTTGCTTACTTCCCTGCTGTTGCATCAAGACTGGCGTCATATATCTCCGCTTACAATCTACGGTCTGACAACATGTGTTATGATTATTCACGAGACCTACTACAGCTGTTGAGGCTATCAATCGTTCTAGTCTGCATAACGCTGTTTCTGCTACTGTAATCCGGTGTACTATGTGTTGTGCTGCCATAGGTGTATTAAAGGTTAAGGCAAACAATACAGCGGATTCCACAGCATTGTTTGGTATCCAGATTTAACATGTGTTAGTCGGCCCAGACACGACATCATTCCCTTCTTGTTAGTTGGCTTGGGTGCTTATTATATTGCTACCTTCCTATCGTCATGTGATGTTCTACCCTACTTGGATACCAGATATGCCAGGTAATTGACCTGTATTCTCTGTAGTTGCAATTTATGCTTGCTTACTTTATGTCCCTGTTCTGCTGATTATCTCAGTAATGCTATTGTATCTTCCATACATTGCTGCTGGGTAGGGGCCGCAAGCAGAATATCATCAATTAAAGTGGAGCTTGACTGGCCCGGGTGGAGTTGACACGAATGTAGCTAGCCATCCTGTGAGAATATCGTTGTACTTTCACAGTAGCCCCGATAGCCGGGTATGGCTGTATCTGTCACCCTGACTGTACAAGCAAAGCAATACGGACTATGTGGATGTATAGGTATTGCAAAGTAAGCATAGCTTATATGTACCACGGTAAGATACTTCTGTGGCATGTTCATAGCATTGAATATAGTGTGTGGGTCTGGCACCAACGCTACCCTAAGTATTCTTACATGATTTACAGCTTATACATACTGTACCATCCGCCATTCCCCTTTTGGTTTCCGATCAGGAGATACAGGGGTATTGCATGGTGAATAGCGATTACTTTGTGGATGAAATTCCCTCTATGACTTTGCAGATATCTCCTGGTGTCCACGGTCTATACGCTTCGGGGGTTGGGTCCTGGCCTTCCTGTCCTGCATGATGGTTCGGTACTTCAATTAATTGACAGATATCCTCACTCTGTTTTAGTACTGTGTTCTTACTCGGGTGTCCCTAGGTATGTTACGTGTTCGGGATGTGGTTTCAATAGCTTCTATTACATTTGTTCGTTGTGCTACCTCTGTTGCCACAGGATAACGTGTGTGGACTAGCCTGCCCACACACTTAATAACCTGGATGTGGTATCTGAGGTGGTAGGGGGTTGTGGGCGATCGGTACTACTGTATTATGATCTTCTCTGTATGCGTTATGATGCTTAGCCATTTGTAGTGTTCTATTCCCTTGATTACACTACCTCAGTCCACCGATGTGCATAGCGGATACCCAATTGTCGCTGTTTTGTCGCCTGCACGTCGTAGGGCTGCCACCTTTTCCAATGCACAATGTGGGACATTAGTGTGCGGAGCGTGTAATTTGCCTGGAAAATGCATACCCACGGCCAGTACATAGGACAGGTATTCACGTTTTGCCAGGAGGCGACCAATTGTTGTAGCATTTCAGTTGCTTATTCTGTTTATTATTATATTTTGCTGTTCCACATACAAATTTACTGTTTTATGCTACCATTTTGATATATATCTGGGAAATGTTTGTCCTGAGATATCAGGACATTTGACATTTCTTCGGTTTATTTACAGGACACGGCTGGCCAGAGGGCATATCCCTCTCAGGGTGGAACAGGTGTTTACCTTGGAACATATGCATCAAATTTTCAGGGATTACAATGTTTCAGTAACGATATGTTGCCTAATATACCATCAATGTCATATTTATTACCCCATTTTGCTGCGTAACTCACATTATGTGCTCTCTGCGATTGCATATTCTTCACGTCACCCGTCAAGCGGATCACATGATCTGTTTCTACAATAATCTCCCATATCCACTCCACGACTGCTCCGTACCCTTCTGTCATAACACGTGTGTCTCCTTCCCTGTATCCACTGTAGTGTCTACAATCACTATTTACTCTGCTGTGTGTTCCCCTGACCTATGTTCAGATTTAACAGTATGTGGGTAGGTCTTGACCCGATATCACTACTGTTAACAGAAACACAATGTAGTCTGGTCCCTGATCTACAATAGACACAAAAAGGCAGACACTCCTTACCTGGGCCTCCTGTTTAAGGCTGCACGTTTTCTTCTTGGGATCCAGTTTTCCGCTTTTCAGCCACAGATCAGACAGTAAACAGCCTCTTTACACACAACAATTCAGTCGGAGGTCTTTTCATTCAAGAAGAACCATTTATGCATATTCTCCTGCGTACATGTCTAACCAGCCATGCACTCTGACCTGTAGCTTACCAAGGGAATTCCGGATTACAAGGATCACAATGTGAAATAAGTTGTTACAACCAGACTGTAGTTATCAGTAGGCTTTTCTAAGTGACAGCCGATAACACAGGAGGCTCGGGTTCGGAACGTTTTAGTAGTGTACACAGGCAGGCTAAATAATATACAGTCCAAGTATGAGAGTTTTGTCTGACTCTATACAGTAAGCAGTTTCTTTATATAGTGTTTACAATCAGCTTTTGCCCACCTTACTGACGTGGTCGGTCACAGGGCATTTCCATCACTATGGTCTGCAATAGTCTATACATACGTGGGTGCTGGGGTCGTGCTTTTAAATTGTTTTCCCATGGGAATAACACAGCCTTGCAAGGCACCTTGTACATTACAGTATCCTTTTGTGATTGTAGCTGTTTCAAGGACCCTAGACTGTTACGATACAGTGGACAGTTAATTTCTTATCGTTGCTTTGTCTCTCTGGTAAGGAGTTGTACTGCTATCTTGATAGAGCTCACAAGGCCATCCTCCTCTGGGGAAGGAGTGCTGTTATGCATGTACATACATTTATTGTTCTGTAACCCAGCAAATAATTAATGATGACAGACATGAGCCTGCTGTACTGCTTACTGCCAGGTTCAGAATTCCATCACAGTACAGCTTAGCTTCACCAATTACATGCAGGCTTAGTTCTACTGCCATATTATGCGGTACAATTCAATACACTATGTAGTAGTTTGAGTGTAAACTGGAACTTCATATGTGTTTCTATATATTTTACGAACAACATCCATCCGGCCATATGCATGTTGTTCCGTCCTTTACCTTGACCGTGTGTATTTGTCCGTCCAGCTACGCTAATCTCCACATGTGATGTCCCAGTTTCCCCTTCTTTGCCTGTAGCACCCTGTTAGGACGTCCTGTTTGGTAGGCACCTGTTCCGCTATATGTGATCGACTTCACTGCATAGATAATCATCGATGCGGTGGTCCAACGACCCGACTTGTCCACATGTGTACAGTTATGTGCACCGTGTCGTATGCAAACCTAGATGGTTTGGGCGGGTACATACTACATGCGGATGTACACATTCTGCTGACACATTCACATGCAGCCATTTACATATCTGTACCTGCGGTGGGTTGGTGACATGTGGAATGCGTATTTGCCAGCGTGGCATTGCCTAACACAAACATCTTACCACAGTTCAGGTATGCACATTGTGTGTGGTTGTATAGCTGCACACGGATGCTAGCAGGTTTGGGTGCAGGGGTATACATGGGTGTGACTGACATGTACAATGAGGCTATTGTGTAGTACATCCGAATGCATGGGTTCTGCTTCTGGATATTACACTTCATCATACACCATCCAGTGTATGCAACAGAACGTTGCTGGGTGTGGGATATGTTGCTATGCACATGTTTGCCTGTGTTTGAGGTATCTTGCTTCCTTACTGTTGTTATGTCAGCACAGCTACCCGGCTATGTACTGTCACTACTGCTTGTGACCATTATGGTTGGCACCTTTTCCAATGCCCATAGTGGGGCATGTTATGTGGACACTTCGGAATTTGCAGGACTACACATACCCACGGCTAGTGCAGTTGACAGAACTTCACTTGTTTGCCATACTATGAGCTTATTCTGTAAGCGTTTGGGTTCCTTATTTATTTTCTTATGCCATGTCTGTGTTCCATATCGTAATGTATATGTTTTATGCTACTATTTACATGTATATTGCGGAATTTGCGTGGCAGGGGATCGGAGGTCATTTTCCATTTTACGATTGTTGCAGGGACACGACTGTCCAATCAGGGACTGTCCATGGCACATTGGGACAACAGGTAACCCTGGTGACCATGCCCATGTCGCTACTGGGGTTTCCACCTTTTCCATTTTCCGATCTGGGATATTTCCGGGACTCACATCTGACTTTACAGGCCGACACATACAACCGGTCACTATATAGCATAGAAATTCACTTGTTTGCCTAAATAATATGCTTATTATTGTGGCAATTTCCTTGCTTATTCTGTTTCTTGTGTCATTTAGGTATTTCTGTTACAGAAATAACAAATTCATGCTACCATTACATTAAATACGGGATATCATTGTGTCCTACAATCGTAGCACATCAGCCATTTCTGTCGTTTTTGGGACACAACTGTCCATGGAGAGACTGCCCCAACCAAAGTGGGACAGGTGGTGACCTTAGTCGCTGCTCCTATGTCGGTGCGGCGCGCTGACATGCGGCTGTACACCTTCTCTGAGTGTAAACACTGACAGTGCATTGCGGGACAGCAGCGGTCTTATCGTATCCTTTGCTCCTTGGAAGGGTACACTTATGCCTTCGTGGCTTCTATTTGCTTCTCCGTTAATTTGGGACGGGGACTATGTTGCATACTGTACGTGCGTTTCATTCTGCACAGGACCTGGCTGCTGCCATTACTATTGTGGGCGGACCGTGGCTGTCAGCACATTAGGTTGCTCACCTCATGCCGGCTTAGACATGCCTCCAGACGCATCCTACCTGGGCTCGCTCACGTACACTACGCACGTGTCTGTGATTCCGGTGCACTCTCATTAATATGTATATGGCGCTACTGCGCCGGATATTCCATGCACCGCCGGCGCAGGCCTTACGCCGGCCTTGCGCCGAGCTTCATGAATCCCGGGGATTGTACTTTTAGAATACAGTATCACTGATGTTGGATCATCAGTTAAGATGTTTGTATCTGTTTAAGAAATACATACATCAATACCAATATGGATTATAATTTACTTATTTTGCTAGCTAAATGTTTTATCTTGGCTATGATTACGTTTCCTGGAGGACAGATGTACAGAAGAGTTTCTTGTGTATCTACATTTATTTTTATATTTTTATGATATCATGCTAAGACAGCTAGAAGTTAATATGTGCAATATGGTTGTCCACTGCAAAGTACAGAAAATAAATTTCTACTGTAAAGGTACAGTTGTCTTAGCTGATTTTGGTTTAAAGTTATAGTGTGTCTAAACAGGGCTTATATAACAATGTACTAGATAATCCTTACTTTCTTTTTTTCTTTCTTTAATTTTCACGTATTGCACTACTTTGCTCACAGGTTATTTTTTTTTAAACAAAGTCACTTTCAAGAAACAGTGTGTCATGTGATTCTAAAGGGACTCCTTACTGGTTCTTTCACAGATGCAGGTCCATTTATTACACTAACCCAGATAAAATGGCTGAGTACATCTAACCTTGTACCAGCAGCAGCAGTACGTAGGCGAGGTACAGTAATTCTTTCTAAACAGTGTGATGGATTTTCTTGTTTTCGTGGTGCTGCACTCCATTTTTTCTTTTGTGTTTTTATTTTGGCTTGAAGTGATTTTTGGCATGTTGTTGTAGTGCTGTGTGATTACAGACCTTTTCCAGACTCTAGTCTATTTCTTTTGAACTGAATGTTATGCATTGTCTATTTAAAGAACATGAGCATTGACATATGTTTTTTTTTAATTAAGTGGGATAGGCACAATAGAATATGCAACATTTAACAGTCCCAGGAATATGTAATTTCTGCTGTGGAATGTACAGAGACTTTGTAGCTCTAGGAAAAAAAAAACTTTTCATCTGTTAAATTTTGCAGTGATATTTCAATGAGTGCTACCTTTACATCTTTTTTCCTTTTGTAGTCTTAATGTTAACTTTCCAATCTGCATTGATAAAATGCATATTCTATTATTTTAGGAAGAAATAAGTATGTATAATGTGACATCCTTTATCAGTTTATGCTTCGGGAAAGTGCTACTGGGAATACTGTTATAGTCACAGTGGTAAGGAAAATACTGTTTGTGATCATAAGGAGTGATGTTTTAATGAAATTTCAGTAACTGTGGCCTTACTGCATTATAACATGTTAAAGTACTGAAACTAGTTCAGTGTGCCCTTGTTTTGCAGTTTTCTTTTTGTATATGCACATCCACTGCAAAGTACAGGAAAAAAATCATTAGCAAGTTAAAAATTAGAGATTGGTTAACTGAGTGTCAGTGGTACATTTACTTTTTATGCCTGCACAGGAAGTTCCAAACTTGGAAAAGGAGAACTGTTAGAAACACATTAAAATGTGGAGAAAAGTTAAGCAAGCAATAATGTTTTGTATTTTTTATTATTATATATTTTGTTTTTATATTTTTGATTTAAAATCATTTCTCAGTTTAATTTTTCAAATGCATTGTAGTGTATGTATTTTTTTTAAGTGAACATATTCTCATGTGTTTTACTGTGACCATATGAATGTAAAAAAAATTAATGCAAGGCACTGCATCTCTCTGCCCCTGCTACACTGTCACAGATTTTGCTGCAGAGTGCTGCCTATTAATTTTTCTGGCATATCACTGAGGATTAAAATCAGTCAGTTATGCCACACATTCAGAATTTCATGCTGTTTAATGTTTAACAAACCCATGCTGATGTACTGCCTGTTGCAGACAGAGTTGTGTGTGTCTCTGTCTGGCCCTGTCTCCCATGGTTATGCTTTCACTCGTGAAAACACACTCACACACACACACACACACACACACACACACACACACACACACACACACACACACACACACACACACGATCAAGCGCGCGCATACATTTTTCATTTTATTTACTTTTTCCTTTAATTTTACTTTTGCTAAACAAAAGTCCTGTTTTGTAAGTGTAAGAAAATGGCGGTTGTTTGCTTTTTCACTGTCTTGAGTTTTATGGCACCTTAATAAGCTGCTATAAAGCAGTAGACATATATTTCAGCAAACATGACCTCTACATTAACACCCCGCTGAAAAGTGTTCATTTTCCTGACAAGGTAGCAATGTACAAGTCACCTGTTGTCTAAAAATATATTAAAAGATGAAAAGTCATACATTAGCGAACTCCATTTTAAATGTGCTTACAAGGTTATTTTGGCAGCAAAACACAAAACTGAGATGATTCTGAAGCAGATCTGTGGGTTAGGCCATAACCTATAGATCCCAAATTTAAAAGATATGCTGTCAGTTTAAGTGATTTACTCCGCGTAACAGTAAGTCACCTATAGTGACAGCTTGTCTTTTGGAATATGGCTGTGTGTCATACAGGATTTACTTTGTAATGCAGAAGCTGTTCTTACCAAAAACAGAATGGCCTAAATAGGTAAATGTAATTATTTGTAAATTCCATGACTGAGAATCTTGAGTATGAAATTCTCAGTTGCAGCAGTCAGTGTATGTGGACCTATGCTAGATACATGAGAAAGATCATAAGTTAGATGTACTCACCGTACCAGCAGTAACAGTATTACAGCACAGAGAGCACTACTGTGGTCACCTGACTCAAAAGACTTATGACATGGAAGTTGTTATTCTGATACTGTATGTGCTCTCTTGTACAATTAAGCACTTTAAAGTTTGACATTTGAACTGTGTGAAATCCACAGAAAGTACCACAAGACAGTCTCTATGAAGTGCATTATATACAAAGTGAGGAAAGGAGAAAATCGTACAGTCAGAAATGTAGAAGAACAGGTAGAGGAACATACAGAAGGGGGGGCACAAATTCTTCAGTTATTTTTCCTTAAAAAGTGAAGAAGGTGATAGTAATAAGGCGCAAATGGGATGTGTAAGGATGTTTAAGGGAAGGTGGTGGGACACATGGAAGGATGTTTAAGGGAAGGTGACAAGGACACATGAACAAATACTAACTCAAAGACAGAAAGGGATAGTAGCAACACAAAATGGTGAGGAAACGAATGAGTAAGAAAGATAGGCAGACAAAGGGTGGACATTTAATGGAAGGAGAAATGGGAAACAGGTGGTGGATGAGAAGGGAAACACAAAGAAAGTGAGGACAGTGATGGGTGTGAGAGACAGAGAGTGGTATCATCAGCCTGCCAATCCAGCCCAGAGGCATATCCACTCTGAAGCTAATCACTGCTGGCTGACTTTAAAGGCAGGTGCAGCCTCCAAGTGGCCAGATGGCTGGGGCCAGCCAGACACATGACATTAAAGGAGGTCTTCTGGGGTGGCAATTCAGGCATCAAGTCATCCAGATAATGGTCCACCTGAGGTCACACCAAATGCCACACTTCCTGCAGAGTGACATAGGTAGGCCTGTCCATGCCACTGTCAGAAGAGGAGCCCTCGCCCCTCTGACATGTGACTACAGTGACCAACAGTGAGCTCTCCAGGTTGCCTAGCACAAGGTTAGGTTACCAGGATGCACTGTTGTGAGACATGTCTGAGGACCATTGGGGATTCAGTTGTAGGTGCAGTGGTGGCAGCAGGATGTCATAGCTACTGCCTCACCAGTGGTTGTACCATGGCTGATCCTGTAGAAAATAAAAATAAACTGGCAGACTAAGAGTGAAACAGAGAAAATGATAGGAACACATAATCACATGAAGTACAGTGCACATACACTATCAGCTGGAATGCCTTGTCTGTTTTCACTGGCATGTCAATACATTAACCTCAGTCACATGTGGTGCTGCAAAATGGAATCATAGAAAAAACAAATAGCAAATCCCTTGTAAATGAAGTGAAAAGCGGGTGCATGTGCAAGTTCTATAAATCAGTGCCTGTAAAAACACAATCCAACTTATAAAACACAGGTGGCACTCCGACCCTAACCTCCTCTTCCCATTTATAGAAAGGGTCTGAGAGGCACCTCTGCAGATCATTATACTTATGGTGGTATCACTCTCTAGAGGAAGGAGTGCCAGTAGCACCAGTCATCTCCCTGGCAGACCACTAATATGTATACCCCTTATGTAGTGGGCATGCTTACCTACCTTGCAGGTGCTCACTGTGATTTCTAGGAAAAAGATTCATGAAAATCCTGCATTTCTTCATGCATTGAGCAGGACCCTTTCCAGAGGCTGTGTCTGATGAAGCCATGGCTACTATTTAGCTGTTTAGTCATGGCTCAGTGCATGGCTGCACTTTGTAGGTACCACAACATGGTCATTGATGGGTAGCTTTTTAGGGTGATGCACATGGCAGAGTCCACTAGTTTGAAAATGACAGACATGGAATAATAAGGAGCACCACTGCAGTCACCACACATGGTAGCATGGTGCTAACAGGTAGTGCAGGTGTCAGAATGGTGCTAACAGGTAGTGCAGGTGTCAAACCGCATCTCAGCTTTTTGATAACTGACTGCAGAGTGGCTCCACACCAATGTGAGACAATAGTGTGGTCGTTCTACAGCTCATTGTGATGCCATGCACTGGTCTGTGCACACCACTGTGTTACTGATCACATTACAACAAGCAGAAGGAGTCATAATTACTGTCATAACATAATTGTGGACTGTAAAGGCACATCATGGAAATATAGACAACCCAACTGCAGACAGGAGTTGTGGTAAGGGAGTACAGATGTAAAGCAGCCATGACTGAAGCAAACACAGAACAGAGACATGTACTACTTTGAGAGGAAGAAGATCTGGGAACTAACAGGTACTGTGGGAGGTGAGATGGTACAGTGCACAGGGCATAGCTGTCCCCAGTCCATCACTGTGGAACCACATTGCCAGGGACTGCTATAGAGACCATAGGGACAGCACCTCAGTCTCAAGGGGGGATCGGACAGACTATGCTAAAGGTGGCAGGCTAGCAGCCACAAAGAAGAGACAGGGGGAATCATACCAAGGTAATGGTGCAGGCTGTATATGTGATATCACACTGTATAGCATGCTGTTGTGGCCTGACCTGTCACCAGTGTATATCAGTCATGTGACATGTCACCTGTTCAGTTGTAGCATGATCAGTAACTATTGATAAGGAATAGGAGTCATGCCTATAAATATGCTGTGATCCTACTTCTACCCACATATACAGATACTGAGATTAGACCAAAGGGGTTTCAAAGGTTATGCAAGCATGTAAGTTCTAAATAAGGGCAAGGATGGCAAGACCTTACAGGATAAGGAGTGGCAGGATCTGGTGGATGAAGTCAGTACCATGAGTGGCCATAACACAATAGCATAACAGGTGACTGATAAGATACTGCATGCATAGAACAAGCAGCATGCTTTCGCCAGGGACAAAATAACCATGGGAGAAAACATTCTATACAGAGTACCCTCATCATGATGGAACACATCTTGGTGTCCATGTCTGGGGGCATTGCCACTTATACTAGGTGAACGCCTGGATGTGACAGAGGACTCATGGCAAATCCATATGTCTGTTGAAAATGCATCAGGTTAATGTGCTCATGAGCAATTGGTACACCACAGTGACTCACCTCTGTTACTTCTGTACCCATGGTAAAGATTAGCATATTTGTCCTCCATGTATTTAGAGGATGCAACAACCATGACCTGCACTACCAGGTACTTTGAGTTTGTATTAGTTTGTGAGCCACAGCATGGTCGCTTTTCACTGTTGTTATGATGTAGCCACTTTATTCTTATTTGTTTGTCTTCATAGGTGCCAGTGTTGTGGATTCTTAAGTACAAATGGATGCAGCATGCCTCACATCAGTGTATCCCCAATACCAGATAATAATGTCAGCCTGGTCACAACACATTTGGACAACACACTGACAAAGCTAACAGCTAAAACAGTGGAGGTACATTACCACCCACATCTGCAGATATGCTCATGGTGGACATCAATGTCCACCCTACATTCCTTGTGTTTAATGATGATGTTCCCATCCAAGGAAGCCTGTTACAGGGTGCCCAGTTATTGCCTGCACACACAATAGCTTGAGGAGGTGATACTGCTGCAGGGCATGAACACAGTACAATGGACAGGAGTGTTAGTGGTCATCACAGCCACAATTTCTAGACATTCCCAGACATGGGAGCCACCATGGCATCAAGAAGCATATGTTAAAGTCAATGATCAAATCACCAGCAGATGCTACTCACACCCTGACAGGTAGAATCAGTGTGATTTGCAGCATGTGCAAGGACATATTTGTGGGTCTTCAGGACCTGTGCATTGATATGGCAAATAGGGACCAGAAGCACTATTTTTGAACCTGCAATACCTGCACATGGATATGGCATATAGGGACCAGGAACAGGCACACAGTTGAGAACAGTAGAGAAACACATGGCATGCACTGCATCCACCATGAGGAATGATGCCACTGCCCAACATGGCCATTCTAGAGGCCGCTGGCATGGTGCAGTCACAAAGTAGTTCTCCACAGCTGTCTGACACCACTCCATCATCTGTATCACCCATACCATTTCCCATAATTGCCTCAATTCCTAGACCTGGGCCTGCCCAAGGCTTCTCTTTCTCTAAGTGTGGGTACACAGTATAGAGTCAGGCATCATATATTCCTTAGACTAGCAGGTCAGGGTCAAGCAGTTCCACATCATAGACACCATCTGATGGTGTCCAGTGTGCAGCACCATGACAGCATCTTCCAAATTAATGCAGCTACTATATACTCCACAGGACTAGACTATCAAGGTCATCCAGTTTAATACAGTAGGTATCACCTAATGATGTCCAGTGTTCCACTGCATAACAGGGCCATTCCCATGGATGTGTATGTCAGTAGTGTACCATTCCCCACCTCTTTGGTCATGGGCAAGTGTCATATGTATGCTTATGAAGTGCTGAACCAGCTAATGCCCATGAAGCTTCTCCTTGCAGTACAAGGCCATCAAGACTATCCAGTCAGCATTCTCCACATGGAAACCCAACCCCACCAATACAGAGCTACCAATTCCCCCAACAATCCAGCCATGTGCATGGCTACTATTTTCACCTTTCATTACTCATTTTCTGCTCCTTTATGTTAGCATTGTTGATCCATATATTCGTGTCCTACCCCACCAGTGGAAATGATGATGATTGTGTCTTCCCCAGTCCTCACATTTGAGTGGATTACGGAATGTCTGATACTACTTGGCATGGCCAGGCAATGTACTGTAGCCTGGATATTCTGTTGTAAGTGTCATTTTTATTCCTTTTTGCCTCTGTCATGACCAGTACTACTGGACCAGAAGCTAACTCTTTACCACTGCCAGAATGTATTGTACCTTCCTCAATCTTGCATGGTGTTCTTTTGCAGCCATTTCTTCCAGTCACTCCTTAGATGGTTCCTGTACACTGGTGGCTCAGGTCTATCTGGCAATCCAGTGGTGCAGCAGTACTGTAGATGCTTATTTATGTTACTAATGACAAGTATCTTGATAAAGGTTTCAGGGCATGCTGTAATGCCCCACGTTGGTATCTAGATGATGTAAATGGCCCCTCAGTACTCTGGACATATTGTTGACTATGTTATGTGTCTGCATCAGTGCAGTATTATATTCCATTTGTGCATCTAATGGTTTTGAGTAGGTGTCATGAGTCATGGCTCTGAGGCATATCATGCATCACTTGCAACACACAATAGCATGCACGATTGTGAGTGAAATGTGGCAAGTATACATGTAGGCATATTTTCTCAGCAAGGGACAGACATATGTGCACCTAGTGATTAGATGGCCCACTGGGAAGTCACTGTACAGAAACAGCTGACACAAGTTGCACATGTACCAAATGTGAGAATAGTGTGAACTGCCTGTATTTTGCACAGACAAATTGTAAGTTATAGCCTGTGCATTGTACAACAGCTGACAGCTGATACAGTGGAAGTTCTTGTACATGCTGCATGGAGCAGGCAAGGCCTTGATAGCAATGTTGATGCAAAGGCCCCCAGAACATCAGAGAAATGGATATGTCATAGACTGCCTGCATAGTCATGCTTCTATCTTCTGATGTCTTTGGGAACCCATATTCTATTCTGTGTACTTCAGTATCATGTCCAGAAACCTGTATAGGATTCATGAGGCTGATGCTTGCGAAACTCCAGCTGTGTCACTTGTTGTCACAGAAAAGTCCCTGTAGAGAGTGTAGTTAATGATAGATTTTAGTGTTCTCCAGGGTAGGCATTCCACTCATCCATTACAGTTCCATGTGAGGACAGCAAATGTCTACAAGCCCCTACATTATAACTCCATCTACAGATCTCCTTTATAACATTGAAATTTCATAATGTCGGATTTCATAACACTGAGACTACAACATCAAAAATTCAAAACACTGAAAACTCAGAACATTGAAAGTGTGCTTTATATTGAAAACTACATTGCACAAGTAAATAATATCACCTCGACTTACAATAGCAACTAATTAACACATACACATTTCTACTATGTTTCAATGTTTTGAAGTAGACCCCTGTCTACATGTTAGCAGTCAGCTGTGTTACTGTCATGCAGCCACTGAGGGACATGCCCTTGATGTAGTTTGCATAGGCTGGAAACAAGAGTGGCCACAAACAAGTGTTGTTTGGCTAATAAAGATGCTACACATAGCATTTTAACCTAGATAGTGAGCCTCTTCATTAAGAAATGGTGCTCAGAACAGCTCATTGCTTTCATTTTATCCATTTCTGAATCTTCTTGCCCATGCTTGATGTCAGCTTTTGCATATTTCATGGTTCTTACTTCTGTAATGTCTTTCAGAGACTTCCCACTTTACAGTCAATGATACGTAATGCAAATGTTGCTATTTTTTTCAGTTGCACAATAACGCTGTGTTTGTGTGCCTCAAAATCACCTCCTCCCTGCTATTCACTGCTCACCATGCTATTTTACATAATTCACTCCTCTACTTGTTTCTGAATGACACCCTATATCTGTAGTAGATGAGTAAGCAAAACTCCAGTATTGTAGAAATGCAAGAGAGGCAGCCTCTCTGCTAAAACACTGCAAGTCACTGTGCTACTTTGTGTTATATCATGTATTTTACACTTCCATTCCTAAGTATGTCACTCTGTTTCTTATGTTTGTATATTTTACCTTTATATATGCTACAGTTTTTGCAGATTATTTATTCGCATTTGTTTATGGGGACAATCTGTCTGGACAGCAACCTCTTTTCAGCATAGTTGTAAAGAGAAAAGCTCCAAACAACAACCAAGTTTTTAAAACAGATTACAGCACAATACAAGGATGAAAACATCTGCAAGTGTGTGAGATGCAGTGTGGTTTGCACAATACAATACAGAAAAATTAAAAAGGCAAAATGCTTCACAAAGGCTGGGTATAAGTGAAAATTCAATAAATCCACACCACAGTACTGTATATGCTGCAAAAAGACTGGGTATTTATGAATGTTCAGTAAGTCAGCTCCACACAACTGTTAAGTAGACAGCAGCGGTCTTTATTATAAAACCACAACACTTCAGCACACTTTGACACACTTGGTTAAAACCAAATAGCAGTAAAAAATATATCTATCGGCATACTTCTAAAGATGAGTGCTTTCGTTTCAAAAATTTTCAACTTCATCAGATAAAATAAATTACAAACTAACTTATATAGCTTAAAATTCAACTACATCATCCCCAGTAAGTGAACACACCCCCAGCATCAGCCAATGTTAAAAATCCTTTGATAAAACACTTCATAGTATAATTAAATAATTAAGAAATAAAAATAAATATGTAAATGTTTTATAAATATTATGAAATGTTTTAAACCACCATTTAGACCAAAACACAATACATAAGAAATTATCATTACACTATATACTGTCTTTTCAGTGCTTTCAATTTCAACATGCATCCGATCGATATCTGTTCATTTAACCTGGGCCAGTGAGCTGCATCAAGATACATTTGACACTATAATTCATGTTTTTCTAAAACCAAAGTCCATGCTCCACCCCTCTCATTCATCATTAAACTCTCCAGAACAAAACATTTAGAACTATGCCCTGAGTTATCCATACAATGTTTAGCTAAGATGTTAATTATCTTCATTTTTATCTCTGTAATATGTTCATAGATTCTATTCTTTAATTTCCTTTCCATTTTATTAATATAAAAACATGAGCGATTAGTATATAGAGCGCAATACACCACTCTCCCAGAATTGTAGGAAAACCTTCCTTGTAATTTCACATTAAAATTTTTTATTGTTACTTCATGAATTTCAAGGATGTAAGAGTAAGAGGTACAGCCACCACATTTTTTCATAAATCCTGAAGAAACAGTTTTATGATGCATCTCACTTGTAAGTTCCTCCCTTTTTTGTAAACAATGTTGAGACCAACCTCTACAAACTCTCTAATGTCGCTATCATGATTTAAAGTCTCCCAATTCTTAAACAAAATTTCTCTGATCTGGTAACCATTTTTGCAAAAGGTGGTAATAAAAATGCTCTTAAAGCTCATTTCATCCTTAAAATTGAACATACTATTCTCTTCAGTAACAGTTTCTACTTATTCAATAATAACCTTATTATTTGTGCTTACTGTCAAGGGCATGGAGGTTCCACCTAAAACAGGTGTTAAATAACCTCTCTCATGATTATTAATCACTTCCAACATAACCTCATTTATAATATGTACTGGGTAGCCCCTCCTAGTAAACATGTGTTTTTAGTAGGTCACATTCGTCCATAAATGACTCAAATGTGCTTACCATTCAAGCTGCTTATTCAAATTGCCCCTTAATAACTGCACATTTTTGTTTGAGTGCACACTTGAAAAATGTAATAGACTATTAGAATAAGTCTCCTTCCAAAATATTTCAAAAACATATCTCCTATTCCTCTTATCTTTCCTTAAACAAACATCTACATAAGAAATTTCATCCTCATTAATTACACGTGTAAAAGACAAGAAATGAAGTGGTATCATTCATATATTGTAAAAAAACTATCAATTACTTCTTTAGCCCCCTTCCACAAAATAAATATGTCTTCTAAAAATGGGTATAAAGGTGGCAATGCTCGAAAAATGGTGACTCAAATAAATATTTTGCTTCCCACTATAACATAATAATATTTGCATACAAACCTCCACATTCAGACCCCATTGCTACGCCCTAATTTTGCAAAAATAATTCTTTCTAAAAAAAAATGAAATTATCCCTTAATAGCATCTCACTGTTGTGTCTTGTTGTGTCTTTCAGCTTATCCCAGTTAGGGGTCACCACAGTGGAACTCCGGTCCGCTAATATTTGGTAGAGGATTTTTACGTGCTGAATTACCAGCCCTGATGCACAACCTTCAAAGAAGGCATGCCCATTCACGTATGCCTCCACACAGAAGACGCTAAAGCTGAGAATCGAACGGGACAATGTCTTGCTGTGAGGCGACAACGCTACCGCAGCACCACTACGGCGGGTCTTAATAGCATCTCAATAAGTTGTTCAAATACATTAATCCACCTCTATGATACCCCCTTCTTGTGTAAATATTCACAAAACCATTAAATTTCTACATCATGGAGGATCACGGTATATAAATCTTTAATATCAATAGTAATAAAGACACATGGCTCCTCATAGGTTATGGTATTAATTCTTTTCAAAAAATCCCACGAGTCCTTACAGACACAGGATTCCTTCATGACATAACCCTTTAAATTCACATCCAAGGTTTTAGGTAGGGGGCAGGTTATAGAACCCTTTGCATCTACAACAGGCTGCATGAGAGGCTGCTCCACATTCTTATGCAATTTAGGTAATCCAAACATTTCTGGGGTAATAGGGTAAGAAACATTAAGGGGATTATAATCATCTATGGAAATACTACCCCCTATAAATAAATCTTGCAAGTACCCTTTAATCTGTCTATAAGGCTTCATTAGCTTGATTTAGTGATACTTTTTCATAAGTGTGACTATAGAGAATCTCTTTCATCTTGCTCAAGTACCCATGATTCCTCATGATTACAAGCCCGCCTCCTTTGTCATAGGTTCATAGGTTGGTACTGGGCTTCATAAACCTCAAACCCTTTTATTTCATCAAAACTCTCAGTCTATTCATTTCACACATCTTTAGGTTATTCACCGTATTAAATGTTTTCATATCATGTATGTCAATTTCACATAGTCTCTCAAATAACAAGAGAGTTGGATGAAATGGGGGATTATATGTACTAGAGGTTCTCAAAGGGTTATTAACATAATTATAGTTATGAAATATAATATTAAAATTCAACTTCCTTATATATTATTTCAAATCAATTAATACATTGCCTATATTCATGGATTTTTCACACACAAAGGCTAAACCCTTCGAAAATAAGTCACAACACACTGTATCAATAGGCACAGAATAAAGGTTATATACTTTAAAATCATTTTTACTATTTAAAACAACATTCACTGGTGGCAAAGTAAAACATGTAACGACAGAATCTAAGGGTTAATTTGAATAAGTCATCTCTTGCCCTGGGACTGCCCTCTAAAGTTCACTCCCCGTCTGTTGAAGCCACCCCTGTTCGAAGACCTGTTGGGTTGTTAGGGACCCTACTGATTGTTGCCTTACCCCTGATATCAGTCCCTCAGCCATTCAGAATACCTCAGTGGTGGAAGATCCTGTTTGTCTAAAAAATCATCCTCCTCTTCCTCATTAACAGCATTTCTATCATGACTCTGAGGATTAATAAAAACATTATGTCTATTTCTCCACACTTGAGATTGAGGAGGTTGGGGATATGCCACATTATTATTATAGTCATCCTTATCCCTTATTAATTTCTTAATTTTTTTCTATGTTTAATAGCACCAAGCTGTTCTTCAATACTTCTGAAGATGTGAACATATTCAGATTTATTATTACTAAATGATGGATCTTGTAAGATAGAATTATACAATAGGGAAACTTCCCTAGTCACAGTCTCAATCATATTATCATTATATTTCATTACCAACTTCATATATTCCATGCCATGTTTTTGACCTGTTTGTTTTGTACAGTAATTCACATACGCAGCTTTTGAATCCAAGTTGTTACTTTGTATATTAGAATGTGTGTTCACCCTTGCCCTTACCCTCCCCTTTTTTTGTTTTTTTTTCATGTTTTCTCCCATCCTCTTCAAAACTGTGTCTACTTGTACAAGCCATCATTTCTTATGAACAATGGCTATCAAACTTATATTGTAAAAAGACTAAGTGCAGTGTTATGAAATGATATATTAAAACCAACTATAAATGTAAAAGGAATACTGCTGCAATCAATATAGCACAAAACCATTTTTTTTATTGAGTTAAAGTCACAGAATTGAGCACTTTTGTCCTATCGATACAAGGACTTCATCAGAATTCAGTAAAAACAACACAGACTAATTTTGACCTCAGATCACCACCCTAGGGTTATTGTTAACCTTCTCAAGTATACCAAATTTAAACACAATAAAATGAGGACATTCTATAGAATGTTTGTAAAGTACCTTATTTGTGTTTACTTTGCTAATCTGATAAAAGTGTTCATAAATTCTTTTCTGTAGGGGTCTCTCCATTTTTCATACGTAAAAAGCAAGGCATCCCAAACATATAGCAAGGTACACCACAATTTCCAAAATTTTAATTTGCCTAATTAAAATGGCAAATAAAGTTGCAAGCATTGTATCCACTGGGCATTAATGAAAATATTTCAATACAACCAGTTCTAGATTGTAAATCAAATTTTAGATAAACAATTGTTGAAAAATAAGTTTTTTTTTAAATTTTTTTTGGTGTGGTTTTTAAGTGGTACCATTATATATGTTGAGTAATTAGTTGTTGGCCCTTTAAGAAAGTGATATTTGTTTAATTAATGGATGGTTCATTCAGTATAAAAGGAGTCTTGTTTTTTATTGAATTCTGTTGAAGTCCTTGCATCGGTAGAACGAAAGCACTCAGCTCTGTGACTGTAACTCAATAACATAAGTGGTTTTATGCTATATTGACTAAAGTGGTATTCTTTTATGTTTATATTATAAAAAAGCTGATAATCAACACTATAGTGATGCAGTTCTATAGTGTACAAAATGTAACTATTGTTTTAAATGTCTAACTAGATTATTAGTTGATGGAATTTCTTATAGAGTCCTGTTTTCCATGTATCACCCTCACTATTCATTCACTTTCCTTCCTGTCTTTATATTTATAAGCCAATAAAACATTTTAAAAAAGGTAAAAACAGGATCACTCACAGTCCTGATTTTTTTTAACATGGAGTGCCTTTAGCTTCATTAGATCTCAATTTGTATATTTTTTAAACATGTCCCTAATAGTCTTCTGCCCTATTCAAAAAGTAGCCTGGTCTACACACACACACACACACACACACACACACACATATATATATATATATATATATATATATATATATATATATATATATATATATATATATATATATATATATATATATATATATATATATATATATATATACATCTATCCAGTCAAAACCCCTTTTTCCCATATGGGGTTGGGGTGTCACATTAACAGTGGCAATCATCTACAGCCAGGGTTCATATATATATATATATATATATATATATATACATATATATATATATATATATATATATATACATATATATATATATATATATATATATATATATATATATATATATATATATATATATATATATATGGGTCTATATTATAACATCAAATTCTTAAAATTTTGAATGTTATAATATTGACCCCTATTCAGCAAATGCTTGAAATAGCAAAGCTGCAGAACACCGTATATTTTCCTAGGGAAAGTATTCGGTGGGCCGTTTCTGTGGCTTCACTATTTCCTCAACCATGGTATGAAGGTGACAGACCAGGTTATGGTAAGTGTGCGAACGGACTGAGGTAAGGTGAGTGTGTGATAGTTAGGGACCTTAGGGTTAAGGAGCGGGTAATGTGAGTGTGCGATAGTTAGGGACCTTAGGGTTAGGAGCGGGTAAGGTGAGTGTGCGATAGTTAGAGACCTTAAGGTTAGGGAGCAGGTAAGGTGAGTGTGTGTGATAGTTAGGGACCTTAGGGTTAGGGAGTGGGTAAGGTGAGTGTGCGTTAGTTAGGGATCTTAGGGTTAGGGTTGGATTAAGGTAAGTGGATAGCTAGTAGTGTATGTACAGTTTAGTGTAGGGTTCTGTGAAGTGTGTATGTGTGGATTATGTATTTTGATGTGCTTGTGTTGTGTGTGTGTATTCTCAGAACAACAAATTTTTTCCCTTGGAAAAAATTTGCTGTTCTGAGTGTTCGAGTATATCACATTTCAAGATTCCAAGGTTGAGCTTATGGTGTTCGACATTTTGGAATTTTGATAATGTGATATCATATATATATATATATATATATATATATGTCTCAATAGACAGATATACACACACACATAGTTTCATACATGAATATGCAATATTGGTTGAGAGGTATGCTACCAAGGAGTTCAGCACTGACATAGAATCCTTATGGAAGAAGGAAGGAAGATCTATGCCTGTTATCAGTATAACAGGGTAACCATTTGAAATATCAGGACACGCTAGTGCAAGTCCTGAAATGTAGAGACTGAATGACCAGAAAATCGGACTTGCGTATACTAAGTCTGAGATGCCATTTCTCTGAATATTCCCTTTTTTCAGAGGCATGACGATCTTGGAATTAGTATATATATATATATATATATATATATATATATATATATATATATATATTTGGGGGGTGGGGGTGCAAGGGTTTTAAGCAAAAGAACGATTTTCTAAATTTGTTTTTCTTCTTCTGTGTTTTCGTTCTTTTTTTTTCCAGCTGAAATTTCATTAGGGAGCCATATAACAACAAGAGTGTTTTGGATAAGTTATGCAAAAGTTAACATATATGCAGCAAAAAGCATAGAGACAAAACTGGAAGCATTCATTAGTCAAGATTTTAAGAAAAAGAGGAGTTAATTGCTGACATTCTCCTCTGTGAGCATCCAGAGACGGAGGAGATGAACTATTCTATTGTGACTTCTTAGATACCATAGTATTTGTGTAAAAGTTCAAGAAGGATTTTGCCTCATATTTTGCCCTGTTACTCATAAAATGTCTGACTTTCTAGTAAAATCACTGGGTGTTGCAGACAGTCAGTAATGCCAGACATTAGAGTTTCATATGTCATATTATTCAGGAAATGAATGTTAATAGTTTTACAAGGTATTAAAGGAAACACTGGCCGAATCATTTAAAAAAAAAAAAAAAAAAAAAAAAGAATGCACTTCAGTTTTGCTGATGAATTAGAAAATTACATGGATAAATTTATGTGGCATCTAATGTTTTGCTGTTTACAAGAGATAAATGTAGCACATTGAATATTCCAAATGTTCTTGTGCTGAAATTGCTTTTTAGCAAAGTGGTTTTAACTTAAGTATGATAAGTTCAATACCGTATTTAGGTATTTGGTATGACAGCAGATGGTGCCATATGTACAAATTTTAAGTTCAGAGCTGTCACACTAATTTGATGAATTTTCTCAAACCAGATACGTGTAATTCTAATTTTGCTTAAAGTACTAGTACTTAAATGAGTTGTTTTATTGCTGCTCCACCCTGCTGTGGAGTCTGGAAAACCTTTTAAAAGTTTTGAGCCATTTACATTATTTGATTTTGTCTCTGAATTGTAACCATGATAATATGTAGAAGTTTAAGTTACACAAAGTGCTTGAGAGTGATGGGGATGAAATTTCCACTACCATAAAAAGGCACCAAGAGAGAAAAAAAGAGAGACAGGACAATATGTTCAATTGGATCAGGGAGCGTAGTATTATGGAAATAGCTAAATATCTGATATGTATTTCTGTTGTGGTTGTTGGCCAGTGCCTCACCATAGTCTGTTGAAGTCGGTCTATTTTATTAAAATGGCTTAAAAACTTTTAAGTCTCCAAGGATCAGGATATTGGTAAAGCTGCAGTGTTTTGGGTGCAATTCAGGCTTAGCCATAAGGGGTGATTGTGCTTAAATACAATGCATAATGGATGATTGCAGTGATGCATTACACAAGACATGACAAGTGCATCAGTTGGCAGTGGTAAGCTGAAGTATGACCCAACACTACACACTCTCTGGTATTCCATGTAAGTTTCATTCAGACACTGTTTGGAATATAAAAGTAAAGCTTCCCATCACAACAATATCAGTAAACAACCTGCACTTTTGTTTGTCTTTGCAATGTTTGATTTAGGATGCCTAGACTTATGCTTAGCTTTGTTGGTGTCAATAGCACCTCCTAATGTTAGTGCATGAAATATAGCAATAAAAGCAGCTTCTTGCAGCTATATCAGTCTACAGCCTGTGCTTTAGTTTGTATTTGCTGTGCTTGATGTAGATCTTCTTCTTCTTTTGGCTTTTCCCGGTTAGGGGACGCCACAGCGGAACACCTGTCCGCTTATGATTGGCAGTGGAGTTTTATGGTGTTGAGTTGCCACCCCACTGTCCAGCCTTCCACAGAAGACACACACACACACACACACACACACACACACACACACACACACACACACACACACACACACTCACGCCTAGGGCCAATTTAGAGTGTACAATCCACCTACAGCATGTCTTTTGGGATGTGGGAGGAAACCCACGCGACCACAGGGAGGACATGCAGACTCCATACAGAAGGGACCTCAGCCAAGGATTGAACTGGAAAACCTCTTGCTGTCAGATGGCAATGCTAACCACTGCACCACAGTGGCTACCCTTTTGTGCTTGATATAGATACCTAGTCTTAATCCCAGCCTCAGTGGTGGCCATAACCAGTCCTGATGTAGTTATTATATGAGTTTGCCTAGGTGATGGCATAGCCAGGGAGGGAGGAAGGACTAGGTTAAACTGCCTTGCAGCTTTGTACAGCATATTGAACACCATGATAAAATATTTTACATTACAGTGATGGCTAGGCATAGTACTTGAATTTTGGTGATAGCTTTTGACACACTCCAGTGCCCAGCTTGTGAGCCCTACCATGCCTTCTTTAATGTTGCTGTTCCTTTTGCCAGTCTGCCAGTTTACAAGGTATCCAGTAGGATGTCACTCAGTGGTCTTTTTCCACCCCACCCCCCTCACACTTGTAATTGTCTTTGCCTGTTAAACAGTGAATGCACTAAACAGAAATCCATAGCAATATGTTACATGAGAATAAGTAAACTCATATAATAAGGCACATGCCTGCAGTTGTACACCTGTTTGGGTCAGTATAGGGAGGTTTACTATCATAATGATGAGCACAGGTTAGACGAAAATAGGAATGTCGAACAACAGTTGGACGATTCCTGTTTCATCTAACCTGCACAAGTGCGAGATTTCAGATTTGCGAATGCCACACTGCATTCGCACACCTGTCTTCGCATTCTGAATACAGATCGCTTTACAGTGAGGGTCGGGAAATAACAATTTCCCCACTGTAGTGTGATCTCGGAGTTGAAATATATTATTTGTAGGGGCTTTGAGGAGCATAGTCCCCCCTGCAAATAGATGGTATTACGTTGTTTGCAGTAGTGACTTGCTTAACAGAATGTCGAAAGTGCGAATTCAACTTTGTTGGTATGTGCACTTCGACAATCTGTCTAATTGATATGCTGATCATCGCACAACTGATTCAAAGATGTGGATGAATTTTGTTGTGTATTTCGACAATTTGATAGTAAACTGTATAGGGAACAGTACACTTCAAATGTATAACCTAATTGTCCATACCTATCATGAAGAGATAAAACTTCCATTTTTAAATTATTTATACATTGAAGTAGAATAATATTCCATAAGAAGCTCATATTCTGAGTAATTCCAAAGACATGTCTGGAGCATTTTTCCCCAGGCCTCTTTTGAAAATAGGCTCTGTCTTAGTCGGACTTTCCCAGTCAGCAAACGTTAAATAAATAAATACATTTTATTAAGAAAGAGTCTGCATTAATGGTGCACTGTGGGATAGTGACTGATCTTCATGACAGAAGGAGTAAAACGATGCCTGTGACATGAACTTGCCTGTTTTCTCAGCTAAGAACCACGATGCTTTGCCAGAGATAGCCTGCACCTGTCGCCCTTGGGATTCCAGATACTGACTAAGGCTCTTGCCATCCCTATAGTACCTTTTTTAGGCAAGGTTCAAATGACAAATTCACCACTGTAACAGGTACAAGCAAGCAAAATCTGAGGGTAATGCTACTTAATGCTAGAAGTCTAAACCTCAAAATGCACTCACTTGAGGGACTCCTTAAAATGGAGAACATCGACATCTGTGCAGTGTCAGAGACCTGGTTCAAGGCTCCAGAGAGCATCCCTGCATTACCAGGCTATAATTCATACCACACCTTTCGTCCACCTAACCTGGACCGAAACACTAAAGGCGGAGGCGTGTCCATATTTATTAAGGATACCCACACCACCAGGCTAGTTGCTCAGTATAATGCATCCGAGATTATCCAAGTGCAAATAACTCTGGGCAAGACCACAATCCAAATTGTTGCTTGCTACAGATCCCCCACCATGCCCCAGAATTCCCACTCCTTATTTCTAGATACACTGGGAAATATTAGGGTACAATCCAACACCCTAATAATGGGCGATTTCAACTACTCCACCATTAACTGGGAAAACTACTCCTGTACCAACTCTTTAGCTCAACATTTTCTGGAATTCATAAATTCCAATGCCTTGAATTAACTTATCCACACCACCACCAGGGGTAGCAATATCCTAGACCTGATCATTACCAACATGGGTGACCGGTGTTCCACACCAAAGGTCAGTTCCTCATTGGTCAGATCCGACCACAGGCTAATCACCCTAGACATCCACATCCCATCCCCACCCCCCCCCATAAGGGAAACTACCATAAAAAACTTCTCCAAAGCCAACTTCACATTTCTTAAGACAGAAGTGGCAAACTTCACGACACCCATGCAGACGGACAATAGAGGTATGACTGCTAAATCCTACACAATTGCACTTTATAAGCACTTACACGAGTGCATGGATCATGCTATCCTTAACAGAACTAAGATGCTATCCTCCAAAAAAATGAAGCCAATCTGGTGGTCCTCTGCCATAAACTAACTCTACAACAGAAGAAAGAAACTGTTGCAAAAAAGAGTAAAATCGTATGATTGGAGGAACTCCCTGGTCAGCCTCAGTAAGAAGATGAGATCCCTCATAAAATCCTTCAAAGCTAGTTACGAAAATAAAATTGCCACTGATTCTAAAGACAACCACAAAGCATTCTGTAGCTATGTCAAGAATCTCAATGATAACACTCAGATCTGCTCTGAGTTACAGCACAATGGCACTAAATATACAGAACCAACTGATATTGCCAACATCCTGGTAGATAGGTTCAGTGCTAACTTTACCCCTTCTCACCACCTAAAGGGCCCATCTCTATACCGGAAGCATACAAAGTTCCTGTAATCATGGCTGCACAGGTAAAAAACACACTCTACAAAGCCAAGAACACAGCATCCATGGGATCTGACAACATCCCAGGCTGCGTTCTACATGAACTACAGAGCAAACTGGCACTACACGCAAGTACCATGTTCAAGTCATAGCCTCACCTCAGGCTTTTTGCCCACTGAATGGCACACAGCAATGGTTATCCCACTCCACAAAGCGGGAGCCACCATGGACCCTGGGAACTACTGCCCCATTAGCCTGATGAGCCTGGTCTGCAAGGCCATGGAATGTATCATCATGGAACTTATAAACAAAGACATTGGTAATCTCCAAACTCTGGACCCCACCCAGTTTGGGTTTGTAAAAGGCAGATCATGTCTCTTAAACCTGATAGACTTCTTTGAAGCAGTCACCCAAGCTGTAGATGAGGGTAAGGTGGTTCAAACAGCCTATCTAGATCTTGCCAAGGCTTTTGACACCACCCCCCACTCAGGAATTATAGATAAACTCACTAAAATAGGTATAAATCCCTATGTCACAAGATGGGTTGCCAACTGGCTCACTGACAGAACCCACACTGTGAAAGTAGCAGACTCCAAGTCCGACTCCAGACCAGTGAAAAGTGAAGTTCCACAGGGTTCAGTCCTGGGTCCTCTCCTGTTTGGTATCTACTTCTCTGAAGTACAGGCTAACACAGACAGTCTTTGGCTAATGAAGTTCGCAGATGACTGCAAACTAGGAGCCATAATCAAAACTCCTAACTATGTGGACATCCTACAAAAGAGCCTCACTGAGACAGAGGCCTGGTGTCAAAGCCATGGCCTCAAGCTCAATGCCAAAAAGTGCATTGTCATCCCCTTTGGTAAAAACTCTGTACCCATCAACTACCACATAGGCGGTAGTAAACTTAACACCAAAAGTGTGATAAGAGACTTTGGGACACAGGTGGACAATAGTCTCTCCTTTGATAATCACATTGCCACTGTAGTCAGGAAATCCTTCTACATGGCACACCTCATCACAAAAGGTTTCTCATCCAGGAAAAAAGAGGTCATTGTTCCCTTCTACTCATCACTCATTAAACCCATTATAGAGTGCAACGCTCCTTTTGGTATGTACCTCACAAAACATCTACAACAACTGGAAAGACCGCAGAAATACCTCACAAAGAGGATTACCGGTCTCAAACAGATGCCCTATGCAGACTGTCTCAAAAATCTCCAGCTTTACTCCGTCGCATATTGCCTACTCAGTGGCAATCTCTGCCTAACATACAAAGTTGTGTCAAACCCAGAGCTGTTGGACATGCTCAAGGGACCTAAACCTTGTCACCACAATAAACAGAACATGCTTGAGGGATAGATTCCTGTCCTAGATACTTGCCATACTCTGGAACAAACTACCTATCTATATTAAACAAAGCTCCTCGTTAGCACTCTTCAAGAAAAATCTTGATGATTGGATGGGAAATAGGAAATTCACCCCGGGGATCACTTCTGTGGCTCTGCCCGACAGTGGCACAGGAAAATAATTTTCTTGGGTGGCAAAAGCCAGGGTACCTTTTTGACTAGGCTTATATAGACCCTAGGGCCAATAGCCTAGTACCCACCTATGGACCTATAAGAAGGACAGTCATGAATTGTGATCGTGAACTTTGCATTTTATTCACAATTAAACACTCTGTTATATGTAAATAAAATGCCTAGTACTTTACCTTTTTACTGAGCACAGAAAAATGTATATTTTGTATTAACTGCAATGTTTTTCCCCACTCAGAAAAATGTATATATTGTATAGAGTATAATGGTTGTACTAGCCTCCTTGTATAAGTTGTGCATTAATCATAAATTTTCAACTGGCTGTAATACTTATAACATCGTCTGTATATGGAGTTATCTTTTTTTTTTTTATCTGTTTTGTATTGTGGTTTTTTAACTGTATACATGAAATGCCTATTTTGCACATATGCTTTAAGTGGTGCAGTGGTAATGTTGTCACCTTACACCAAGAGGTTATCCGGTTTGATTCTCAGCTGGTTTGCCTTTTGTGCGGAGTCTGCATGTCCTCCCGGTGTTTGTGTGGGTTTTTTCCGGGTACTCTGGTTTCCTCCCATGTTACAAAAACATGTGTCTGAAGCGTTTTTCCCCAGGCATCCACTGAAAATTGGCTTTGTTCCAAGTCAGATTTTCCCGGTAAACAAATGTTAGATAGATAAAAATAAATAAAATATTTTATGTCGAGGTCATGGCTAAAAAGGGCCAACTAACAAGATGACTTACCTGGGAAACAAATTATAAAACAAATAAATAAATAAAAAGAAAGAAATAAAACAAATTCACCCCACTAATGTTCCGTATTTACAAGGAGAGGCAAGGCTAATATTCCAAAGTCAGATTCTGCCAGTTATTAACTACTCAACTTCTACAAGGAGTGCTCTCCTCAATAGGCCCAAAAATCCGTGATACCCAAATGCACACTGTAAAGTTAAGCGTGCTTTCAAAGAATATAATATATTTCACTCTGCATTTTGAGTGGCAAAATTCCCATTTATCTGAAAAAGCTGTGCGCCCTGTATCATGCATATTTTCAGAGTTAATCTAAAGCAATGTGTAAAAACTTTCAGCAGACCATGCATTCATAAAGTTCAAATATTTAAAAAATATATACATTAAGTCTCATTAGCACACAATAATCAAAGCATCTGCCTGTATTGGGATAAACTGTGCTGTCTGGAGAAAACAAACAGTCTGGTGTAATGAAGGGTGATGGATTGGTGGCAAAATAGTCTCAGAAATGAAAATCTCACTTTTGATGTCATGTAACATCCTTTTTTTCTGTGGGAAACATAGTTGAGGCTAAACCTATGACTTTAGTTTTTAAAACAACTCCAAAAGAACAGTTTGGTTTTAATGTCAACTAGGAGGTTTTTCTTCCAGAACTCATACAGCTGCATTCCACTCCCCAACTCAGTAATATTTCAGGAATATTCAGGAGATTTATTTTTAATGAATAACATGTTTTATAATAACAGAAGTAAATAAAAAAGATACACAAGAATGACACCAGTTTCTTTTTGCAGATCCACCATATGATATCTGTTTATGTAGAAAAAACCCATTAAATGCACTGTGAGCTGACAACCATCTCTATGCAAAAACAACCAACATGACAGAGTGGAAAATGTTTATACATATTGTCAAGTATGCTGTTGGTATTTGCTGCTTCTTTAATTCCTTTTGTAGTCCAATTAATTATTTTTTTCTTCTATAAAAGAAGATAAAGTGTCATTTTAGCCAGGCCTCAGCTTCTGTGCCTGCAGGTTTTAGCCATGCAGTAAACGAAAAAAATGAATTAGCATCTTTATTGACATCTCTTCTTTGATATTAGTAAATGATTCTACATTTTGTTTTGTCCGGGTACTTTCTCCTTACAGACATATCAGTAAAATATTTCCACAACCAGCATTAAAGAGATGATTTTCTGGCTGAAAAAGTGTAATTTCTTTTTGGTAGAATGATATTAAGGGTTGCGCAGTTGGACAGTATATGTGTCAGTAAGCAGAGTACAAGCAGATAGAGATTTTTTAAATTTAGTTAATTTTCCCAATGACATCAGCTCCCTGCAGTTTTTTTTCTGTATAAGGAATAGTTCATTTTATTGTACTTGTTATCAAAAATTGTCTGCTTCACGCTCAAGAAACAGAGACTGAGATTTTGGATGCAGATCCTTAAGGAGTATAGCAATAACCATGCAAAATATTATAGTCATAAAGTATTGGAAAGTATTTTAAGAACTAAGCCAACATGAGAATGGAGAAAAAAGATTCTACCAATAGGGGTGACTGCAATTATTGATACAGACAATAGGCAAGAGGGAGCTGGAATTTAGTGGAGAAAACCGGCAAAGGAACCAAGGTATTGGGAGCAAATAATTAGAAATGGAAAGGAAATAGAATGGAAAAATAATTTATTTATATGGCAGGCTAGATATTGCCTTCCCTATCAAGGACGGATATCAGAGTATAGGCAAAGTGAAAGGAATATGGGGATTCTAACTGAAAGACCATTACTGGTAAAGGCTTTGGTAGACTCCAGAGAAGAAGCTGCTGTTAAAAAGGAATAATTAGTCGATCATATAAAATAATGCATGGTAAGTGTACAACTCAATCACAGGAGGTTAAAAAGGATTGGGAAGAGAGATTGGAAAAATAATTCACAAAGAAACAATAGGGCATATATGTATGACTCCCAGATATACAACAAAGTCTAGAAGATTTAGCATCTTTGCTTGGAAGTGTTTGCAGAGGTATATTTATTCTCCAAGTAGACTCCAAAGAGTTTTCCTCAGGTGGACAGCAAATGCTGGATGTGTGATGGGGATGAAAGAAGTAATAGGGAACATATTTTTTGAGAGTGTAATCAGTTGGCAGATTTTTAAAATTTCCTGTTTTCTACTGTATCATAAATATTGAATGAGCAAATTGGTATATCTAAGGAAATTATTTTTGAGCTATGATACAGAACCAGAATTGCCGAGACATAGTATAGGCTTGCTGGCTGCCAAAAAAGCAGTTTCTAGAAAATGGAAATCAAAGTCTAAACCAACAATACTAGAAGCATTAAATATAGTAACAGAGATAAAACAGCTGGAAATGGGATCTTTAGAAAAAGAGAGGAGCAAGTTACACAGAAAAAAAATAGGAATTGTGGGAACAATACATGCAGAATGTTTTGGAGGAGAAATTATATTTAAAGGAAGGCAGAATTTGAATGAGCTATGGAATGATTGAAAATGACGGGATAGATTGTAAGTAATAATGTTTGCAACAAAAAATATGTCAATATGGTTTGTTTTCATTTATGTAAATGTATGATTGTCTATGTCATAAGTGATAATTTAATAAACGTTTCTTGTTAAAAAAAAAAAAAACAAGAATTGCCTGCTTCACATCTCATGCCATGTGAAGCAGGTTTTCTTTTGCAATGAAAATGATCAGACAGCAAACGGTAATACAGGACCTAGCACCAAGTGAAGGTATAGGGATGCCTTATGAACCTATGTACATGTTCATTTTGTAATGCCTGATATAAGAAGCATTTAGTACATATATGATTAAAATCATGCATTAATTTCAAACTTTCCTGCCTTCTCTGGCTTTCTGAGAATTCAGGTATTCTAGTAGCTTCAGTAGTTCATTAGACATTTAAAGCCAATTTATTTTTCTACCTTTGTTGGTCATTGTAAATATTCACTTATAGCAGCATCTGTTATATGTTGCTGCTGATGTTTCATTCTTCCTTTTGTGGCATGTATTCCCTCAGTACTGGTGTCACTTAGTGGTGAAATGTAAACAGAAGTTGAGAATCTGTATTATGAATGCCAACAAAGTATTTGGAAACAAAACCACAAGATGGCTCCCCAGTCATTTTATGTCTGTGTGTTAATCTCCTTTCAAATCCCCTTTAAGACGGTTTATTGGAATTTTAATTTAGAACTTAAGATTAAGTCTCAGGAGGCCACTGCAACCAACACTGTTCTTCTTGCAGGTAAAATTTGTAATCAGAAAATAGACTGGACATGTGTAGAAAGAAGTTTATGGAACAAACCAATTAATCCTAATTCATAAGGTTAAACTAATTTTTAATTGCAGAAAATACTTATAACCGTAAGAAGCTGATCTTGACTATGCACTGCTGAATGGGTTACAGCTTATGACAATAACAGCATAGTGGCCTCTCAAGTGCCATTTGGTTTTGTGAACTCACGAGCTGTGAATTCACTAGTAACAGTACACAGATATAGTACAGGGCTTGTAAATATTGCATCTATGCTTTCTGTAAAACTGCATAGTTTATTGACATAATGCTGTCTTTTGTCTTTTCTGGAGAAAAAAAAGTTTTGGGCTAACTAAAATAAATGAAGCAGTGCTAGATGAGCTTGATTATGTAAAGACCATATTGAGGAGAGGTTCTGAGTTATGGATTAACACACATGCTGTGAATTCAATGATAGATAAAACACATTATTCTTAGTTACAGATGACTAGTTTGGGTACTTCCTGTTTAACTATAATGTGACCTTTGTTGTCTTTAAATACACAGATCATTGTTTTCCTGCTATCAAGCAACACTTCGTGTTTGAAGAGAAACTACTCTGTTATACTGAATGAATGGACAGTCACGTGAGAATAAGTGGTGTCCTTTTTAAAAGTAAACAGTTACTTTACCTTAGCATTATTACAAGCCTTTAGTATAGTATACAGAGTTCACAACAAAGAACTTAAAGTATTTTGAATGACAGTTATATGCTTCATCTTGTATCTGATACTACCATGTAGAATGCTTGGAAAACATGCCACTACAAAATGGAAATTGGAACTTTGGTTGATAACCCTCTCTCTCTTTTGACCATTATGATACAAGGTCTGTCAGGAAATCCTTTTATTTAGCACAGCTAATTCCCAAAGGAATATCATTAAAGTCTAAAAATGTAGTTGCCCCTTTGTACTCAGCATTGATCAGACCATTTATCAGGTACAATGCCACTTTGGGATGCACCTCAGTAAACATATGAAACAAGTAGAAAATCTCCAAAGGCTGTTAAAAAAAAAGAAAGAAAAATCTCACACAGGCCTAAATATCTCTGAGTTAGTAGAAGAAGCTGGACTCTATGCCTTTATTCAGTAAATTGTAGACTTTTAAGGGGAATACCTCTGTCTTGCTTACTGTGCCATTAGATACCTGATTGTCATGAACTGCTTGTAAACCCGTAAGTCCAATGGCTCCACCAGCATAGAACAAGGGACCTAAGTCTTCACCAACTGATAAAATGTGGAGGAAGAGTTTACACCCATCCCTTCTCTAACCTCTGTTACAGACTTCCCTTGCATTAAGCTGTGCTACTCACTATCTTCCTTTAAACATAGCCTAGATGATTGGATATGCTTTTAGAAATTCACTGGTATGGTCTTCCTAGAGAAAAGAGGTGTGACCTATAGGAGAGAATGAGTAAAGTGTAAATGACTATAAAATTCAAACGCATTGGAGTGTCTATGAATTTATGAAAACAGGAAAGTGGGAATGACAAAGTTGAGCATTTAAAATAATTTTCAATGAAGAAGAAATTTAAGTCACTGTGAAAACAATATCTAAAGTTGTGGGATATAGATGGAGATGGCTGAGTTAATTTTTTCCACCGTACATCTCTTGTTTAACTTAATATTTGGTAGAAAGACTACTTCAAAGAAGCCTGCCTCAGAAAGAAAGGAGGTGTGTTTTGTTACAGTAATTAAAGGGCCTACAAAACTGTATGATTCCTAAGCAAAAGCAGATCAGGCATTTATAAAGAGGACATGGTGGCTGATCAAACTGATGTGTGAATAAAAGAATGTGAGTTACTTGGCTATAGGGCTGTGATATGGCAGTATGTATAATTAATTTAAGAAATGAAAGAGATTGCAAAATCTGTCACTGGGGTGAGAATCTACAGATATAATATAGTGCTAAGACAGAATCAGGAAGTCACTGAGTAGTAGAGAGTTTTCATGACTGATGCAGAGATATTATGGGGGATACCAAAACTTAAGGAATGTTGTAAGTGACATACATGAAAGGAAGAAATGTCAAAATCAAATTTCATACACAGGATAGTAGATGACATACCTGCAGACTCATTTGATAGCACAAAGTCGATGGAGGAACTGGAGTAGAAAATGTTGAGGAGCATTATATAAATAAATTCTAAATTCAAAAGTTTTGTTACAGGTTTTCCTACAGAGTTCTGGAGACTGGTGACTTACCTGAGGACCATCTATGCACTGTATGCCCACTCAGAATTAATTACTTAGTAATGAATAAATTAATTGAACTGTCTCCTGCTGGAAAAATTAAGATTTACAAATCTTTCTTCAGTCCAGTCCTGTAGTTCATATGTGTAGCACTTCCTGTTTTTTTTTTAATTTTAGGCAGTATTACTTGGCCATAATATGAGTGTGATGCAGCGTTACATATCTGATGGTATTTGGTCACTGATAAAACTTCTCATTCCACTGTTACTGGTAACACAGTGCTAGAGAAGTAATACGGTATGATTCTGAGTATTTAGAGTGATCTCCTTTATTAATAATTCAAATCAAGGAAAGAAAAACATGGTTCCAAAACATGTTTTTTGTTCAAGGACACAGAAATGTTATGATGAGTGATATCACTGATTTCTGTGTCTTAATGTTTTCTCCATTCAGTCACTCAAGTCTCTTTCAGACATAAAGGATCTTTTGTTTATCATATAATTAAATGTCAACTATGAAATGAGTGCCTTTTCAACCAAATCAATGATATGTTGCTCCGCATGAATGAATTCCATGTGATACATTCTCTGCCGTAGGAAGGGAAATGTCATCTATAACTCCTCAAGGAATGACCCTCATTTTCTGAAACTCCAGAGAACAACTATCCATCTTTACAGGGAGAAAGAGAGAGAGAGAGGCAGAATGTGTGTGTGTGTGTGTGTGTGTGTGTGTGTGTGTGTGTGTGTGTGTGTGTGTGTGTGTGTGTGTGTGTGTGTGTGTGTGTGTGTGTGTGTGCACGCGCATGTGTGTGTGTGTGTGTGTGTGTGTGTGTGTGTGTGTGTGTGTGTGTGTGTGTGCCCTTTCAGGATTGTTTGCTCTGCACACTATCTGGATCTTCTCCTTCATCTTCTGTAGCCAGTGGCCCTGTCATGTGACTAGCTTTCCACTTGGCACTTCAAGTGGTGTTTTTTTTTTTTTACTGGAGACTTTCTTGTGCAAAACTCACAGATGAGACAGAAAATAAATCACAGCCACCCTTTACAATACTATCATGACACCAGCAGGCATTTTATTTTTTTTTTACCCACAGTCCTGTCCCACGACCAGTATGTAATAATATCGGTGCAGACTCTCATATGTAGACAAACTACTGGTGTGTTCATCCTCTTTTCTGCTCACAACTAGAGCCCCATTCACTACCAGGGGTTTCCTCTCTTTTACTGGAAATGTTGAGTCAACATTTTGTGTACCACAAGCGGCATGAACTAGTACAGTCCTTATGGATACAGGAGCACCAAATCCACCTGTAAATGGAGCATTCTCAAAATATAATGCACATTGGCAGCAATTCTCATTATGACTGTGAACATATGAAGATACCAAAAGATTATATTTGTCAGCAGATGTGCAGATTCTTGTGCCACATGTGCAAGAAAAGATGCAATTCCAATTGATTAAGAATTTTCCATTCAAATTGAGTAGATTTATTTTACTAAATTCTTTCTGCCAGTATTATCAGTCACTTATTTTGCTTCGGGCTATTCCATAAGGTTACCCCTTAATTAATTATCTAGCCTTGATCTAAAATCTGTCTTAAGAAACTAGAAAAGTAACTACATTGTTTTCAGATTTAGTCACAAATGGTATCTTTATAGGATGCATTAACAATGGAGCTAGTGAGTACATCATACATGAACAAGTCATTGTGTAGTGGTAGCAGGGTTTCTTCCTTTCCAACTTATTTCAGGGGAGGAGTTCTCAGTTTTCCATTCAGAAGCAGTAAACACAGACCAATTCCTTGCATGAACTCTGTGTGTGTATATGTGTGCCTGTGTGTGTGCATGTGTGTCTGTGTTTCTGTGCGCATGTGTCTGTGTGTGTATACGAGCATGCACATGTATATTACAAGAACCATTTAGTCTGTATAAAACCATTCTTGTAATGTACTTGCTGTTTTATTTTGACTGAGATTCAGTTTGCAATTCTCGTGGGATATTTTCCTTACAGAAGACTTTCTCTAACACAAAATGCAGTACCTTATTTTAAAATGTGTTATTCTATAAGCAGAATACATTGAGATGAAAATGACTTGCTGCAGGGATTACAGTGACATTTGTAACCTTGTTAACATATTTTTTTATGTCAGGCTGGTCACGAGCATCACAGTCACTCGATGCCTCTGAAGAAAATAACGATGGCTGGTCTAGTGCAGATGACCCAATCAATTCATCAGATGCAGAAGAAGAAATGGTGAAAAAATTAGTAAGTAGCAAGAATGGCAAGTTTCCTGTTTTATAATTATACACATGGACAGCCTTGCTTTTATAGGATATGCTTACAATATCTATCTATCTATCTATCTATCTATCTATCTATCTATCTATCTATCTATCTATCTATCTATCTGACACACACACAGACACACGCACACACACACACACACACACACACACACACACACACACACACACACACACACACACACACACACACACACACACACACACACACACACACACACACACTCACACTCACACTCACACACACACACACACACACACACACACACACACACACACACACACACACACACACACACACACACACACACAGTTATACATATATTTGTGTGTCATATTGTAAACTCTACCAGAAAGCATTCAATGGCTGTGTAGAAACCAAGCTTAAAAAAATCCACTTTGAACTTAGTGATGGTGAAGAAACCTTTTAATGGTTAAGCACTTTGTTTATTGCAACTCAGAGACTTCCTTACATTCTGAGATTTGGATGGAGAATCAACTGCAAATCAATGTGAGCAACATTGGATTAGCAGCTCTGGCACATGATAATCCAAGAAGAGGAGGGGAAGTGTGAAGGGGTGTAGTCCCCTCCTCTTATCTCCCTGGGGGTGGGTAGGGATTTGCACACTTGGAAGACAAGTTTTGGTGGTGCAGTCTTCCTGCTGGAGACCAGTAAAACTAGCATTGAGCTTTGGAAATGGGGCAGAGATGCTGTGAGGAAATGCCTCTTGTGGAAGTGTGGAAAATGGCCTCCATCATTAGCCATTGGCATGCAACTCCACAGTGCTTGTTGGGAGGTAGAGGATAATAGTAGTAAAGCACTCAGATGTCCCATTATGGCTATCCAAATGGCAGCTCCTCCCTGTTGATCATCACCCCAGTGATGGGAAATAAATAAATAGGCTGGTTGGCTGGGGAAGAGGGGGGCTGATGATCAACAGATAGTGGTGGTAAAGAAAGAGAAAACAGATGCTGGTCTGTGTCTTAATAAACCTGGCATTCTCAGGATAAACATTATATAAAAGGCTGGCCATGATTGTTTACCCCTCCAGTGCCTTTGTACAGTGGAGCCTCTGCCTTTGTCCATTTAGTCCAGTCATTCCAGCAGAATGCGAACCTGGTACTCCTGGGCAAGGAAAGAGCCCTGCGGTTCATTCATTCCTGTACAGGAACCTTAATCATCCCCCCATTTCTTGAACAGAGTCAGGAGGTAGGGAGTGGGTAAGCTTGCTTGTCCTGGATATGCCCCACCCTAGAAGGATCACTTCCTCCCTCCTCGATGGATCCTATTACCTCACAGTTGTTTCCTCTCAAGGGAAGCTGTCCTCTGCTAACTTTTTACCCTCATTTACTGGTGGAAATGCACTGTGGTAGTAGGAGATTGGCTGGCCCTGAACTCCACTGGGTGAGCACGTAGTGATCCTGCTAGGTATCACCCATGTAATGGGCCCGAGAATCTCCCTTCCCCCGAATGGGCAAGTCAGCAGTGGGCACTCAATACAGTCATCCCTGATCAGGTCTTATGGCACTCAAGCAACTAAAAGAACTCAGGTCACCTCCAACATAGTCAGACTTTATTTCCCTTCACCATGGAGGTGGCAAGGCTGTCCAAGTTAGTAAAGAATGTTTTTTTATTAACATTTGACATCCCAGACTGATTTAGCTACGCTCATGTTTCTCTGTACACTTATTTTGTGGAATTACTGATCTTAATAGTAAACTGCACCTGCGGCTGATTTAGGGTAATGTTACATGTATGAAAAAAATGCATTTGAAGAATTAATGTATATATATATATATATATATATATATATATATATATATATATCTATATATATATATATATATATATATATATATATATATATATGTATATCTACGTATATATATATATATATATATATATATATATATATATATATATATATATATATATATATATATATATATATATATATATATATATATATATATATATATATATATATATATGAATTGCATAGTGCTCAACAGCTTTAATCAAGAATCAGTAACAAATCCAAAAACAATGGGGGAGAAAGCCCAAAGTCAGGGGCAATAATAAATATTATTCTAATTTACTGAAAAAGTTAATAAAGCACCACATTTTACATCAGTATTAATTTTATGAAGATTAAGATATTTTAAATTCTGTTATACCATGACCCCCCCATTAATATTCCAAAACGTGAACGCTGATTGGTCAGCGTGCACGTTGTAAATCGACTTATACTAATGGAAAAAGGTCCGGTCGCCCGGACTTTTTCCATGAGTATAAGTCTTTTTTAAAACACTGTCTCGCTATGTTAAAGGAGTTTAACATAGTGACACAGTGTGTAAAAAGCAACGGAGATCTTGCTTTCTCCGTTGCTTTTTTCAAAACTGTCTCGCTATGTTAAATGGGTTTAACATAGCGAGACAACTTTAAAATAAGCAACGGAGATTCTCTGTTGCTTTTTTTAAAGCTGTCTCGCTATGTTAAACCCATTTAACATAGCAAAACAGTAAAAAGCAATGGAGATCTTGCTTTCTCCGTTGCTTTTGCCCACAGCTCTGATGTACTGCTTAGGCATGCGCAGTACATCAGAACTTCCGCGGAATACCAGACAGCTGCGGAAGGGCAGCAAGGTGGCATTATAC
>NC_056735.1:834320212-834355212 GCF_019279795.1 Protopterus annectens
GTGTTGAAAGACCTGGAGAGGGCAGGACCAGACTGTGTGGCTTGCAGCATCTCACCCTTCCTGGGAGTGGGACAATTAGCTGAAATGTCCCACAAAATTGAGAGCTTGCAAGTCTCAGTGGCTGTAATACCAGATGGCTTGGGTTTGACGATTTCAAGATAGAGACAATAAGTCTCAGGAATGTGTGTGTGTGTGTGTGTGTGTGTGTGTGTGTGTGTGCATGTGTATGCAGTGATGTGCTTGCCAAAAACATCCACCAGAGGACAGGATTAAGTCCATGTAAAGAAAATAATGTGATGGTTGTGTGCATGACAACTCCATGATCATTTCTCATGCAAGAGATGAAGAAAGATGGATATCAGATGCTTGAAAGTGAGAAGGCAGAGTGGAGGCAAAAATGGGACGGAATCTATATTACTGACCAGTACCATTGTCAGTTCCATATTACATTTGTTGTACTGAACTTTGAACAGAAGAGCTGATATTTGTAAATATACCTGAGGCAGAGAGAACACTTGAAAGTTGAATAAATCTAGCAGTAACAGTATAATTGATATAAATTCTATAGAACAGCAGACCTTACCAATTTGTTTTGTACATGCTCTAAAACTGCAGTCAGATCTTAGTTTCTGATAAGTATTATCCCAAGGAGGGCGATGGAGAGAACAAATTCTAGAGAGATCTGATCTGTTGATTGAATTTAAAATTTTGACTGTTCTAATACAGCCATATAATTTGATATGAACAGCACAACGGTAGTGTTTTATAGCATTTAGAATTAAGCCAGAGCTATAAAGCCAGCATAAGAGGATGTTAAAGTTGGACTGAAAGTAATTGATGACTTCACTAAGTCTAGAGGCAGAAGAAATATTGTTGAGTCTTCTGGGTATTAGATGATTTTGTAGTTACCACAGTGACCTGTCATGTCATTAAAAATGACAATAAATAATAGATGACCCAGTTCAGAACCTTACAGGACACTAGTGTAAACATCCTATGGTGACACAAATTAATTTTTTCAATTTCACCATTTGTGCTCCCTGGTGAAGGCAAGTAGAGACCCACTGACTGATACAACCAGACAGACCACTTGGTAGTCTTTTGAAGAGTCATTTACATTATAACATGTTTTTTTGAGGTGAAGATAACAGCATCAATATATTGACCTAGATTTTAACATCTGCGAAGTGGATGAGGGATAAAGGAGAAGCCCGGGATGAAATCCTTGCCAAAAACTGATTAAAAGCCCTTAATTGGTAAGAAACTTCAACAGCTTGAATATGTGTGTGTTTAAGTTATTTTGACAGAAGAGAATATATGCAATGTGATGTAGTTATTATAACTACATACTGATCTCATTTCTGGTGCAAGATAGTGCACCTTTCTATAATGCACTACCCATACACCATTGTTAAAGTATGGAATGCTCTCTCTCCATCAATTAGGACTGCCACCAACCCTGAACACTTTAAGACATCGTTGAAACAGCACCTAATCTCCATTGGCTATGTACATGTACCAGCAGTGACTATAATAAAACCCAATGTTCTTAGCCTTCCTACTTCTGCTCATCCTCTTCTTCCTCCCTGTCTCATTTGTTGCTTTGACTCCTCATATAGATATTCAGTGCTACCACTTACTAAGTCTTAATATGTGCCACCCAGCCACACAAAATCTATCTATTTATCAGCATTTAGCTACTATATCTTATATTTAATCTTATTATATATTTGATGCTCGAATGTCCATCCTTTACTCTCAGCCTAATTAACTGTTACTTGTTGTCATTTCCTCTGTACTGCAATACTGCATGTTCACAGATACACTCATTTTCTATGTCATCAATTGCGCTCATGTTTGTCTTGCATATTTAAAATCATTTTATTATTAGTTACCGTAAGCTATTATTTGTATAACTTGTTTACTATATATTTAACTGTATTACCTATCTGTAATTTAGCATTTTGTATCATGGTTGTTTGATTTTATTTTGGTTCTGTAGCTTTTTCATGTTTGTTTGTTTGCTTTTGGAGCTTTTCTCCTCGGGCCTGTACTGAAAATGGGCTCACTCTGGCCCAGTAGACCTCCCGGTAAACAAATGAAAATAAATAATTTATGGACATAGTTTTTCCAAAATGAATGATAACCCAAGGGGGCTATGACCACTGTTATAAGCTTGCATTTAGTAAAGACAGTCTTCTACCTTTGGTTTATTTTAATCAAAGCTGATGATTTGCTATTAATTCTGCTCATATCATCAAGATGCCCAGTCCCACTTTGTGAAATGTAAGCTAAAATATCTTTTCAATCCCAAATGATGTATGCCATCAAGATTTAAAATCATGAGTGGAAGAAGGAATATGTTTTTAATTGGTTTACTCATACAGGGAGAGAAATAACTGCAGAAAACTCCAGACCACATTCTACCCTTGCATTTAATCTGCAATAGTATCTGTTTGTCACAATGTTAAATAAGATGTAGCCTCCAGATAACTGATTTTTTTTTTAAAAGCAACATTTGTATCTCTAGTGTTTCCTGTAAGTTTAGACTACTTACACTGTCTGTTGAAGTCGTCCACCTACAGCATAAAGTTCATGAGTACAGGCCAAAATTTTATGTAGCTTGATGGTCTGGGTACAGCAGTGAGTGTTTTCTGGGGAGTCTGCCTGTAGTTTGAATTTAAAGCCTCATATTCTAGTCAGAAATAATGCAGAGACAGAAGTTTCAGTCTCACAAATTCATTCTCTGCTGTTACCAAGACTTGGTTTAAAGCCACAGAAGATACTCCAGAAGGGGAAGGCTACAGTGACTTCTGCACATTTAGATTTAGACCAACAGCAGGGCAGACATGGGTAATGGTGGAGGTGTTTCAATCTACATTAGTAGCAAATGTACTTCTAGGTTGGTTAAACAGGTTGATGCCCTAGAGTTCATCCACGTCTCAATATACAAGTTCCCCTAACTGGCCAACTACAGGCTGACCCATGAAACTCACAACTCTTACCTACACATACTAGAGGTGCTCACCATCCATCCAAATACCCTATTCATGGGAGACTTTAACTACCTCTCTATAGACTGGGAAACATACACTGCCTCTAAATGACAGGCACAACATTTCCTGCTCCTTATCAACAAACACCCTGGACCAAATAGTGCACTCTATAACCAGACAACGGAGTTGCAATCCCCCCCCCCCCATCATGTGTTTGTTGGTGAAGTCAGACCATAAAGCTGCCTCCCTCTAACTAAAAATCAGTATGGAAGACTTAACTAAATTCATAACAGTTAGGAACTGTACTAAAGCAAACTACATCCTATTAAGTGATGGTTTGTCAAAAGTCACTGCCCACCTCCCCACCCCAACCCCAAGAACACAGCTACCTATGCAGAATTATTTACACAATCCTGCACAATCATGTAAATGGCTACACTGAGGCTGTTATACCTATCAGACGTGAACCCAAATCTAACACAAGAAACAAACCACACTGGTAGAATCTTACCTTAACAAATGAAATAAAAGCCATGGCCAAGATCATAAAGAAGAGTGCTCACAGAGACAAAAACTCTCTGTTTCAACTAAACAAGAAACTGAGAGGTTAATAAAGTCCACCAAAGCCAATTCCAATGTCAGGATACCCTCCCAGTCTAAGGACAATCACAAGATCTTCAGCTTTGTTAGGAATTTTAAAGGTAATATTCAGCAGTTTTTAGAACTGGTGGTAAATGGCACAACCTTCACTGACTAGGGTGGCATAGCACATCTACTGGCTGATAAATTTAGCTCAACTTCACCTCCACCCCAGATCCCCCCACTACACCTTGTGAAATCCCTTCTGGCATAAACCCCCAAGTATCAACAGGGAGTAGTTCCTGGAGGTGCTCATTACGGCCAGAAAGAGTGCTTCAGTAGGCTCCGACAATATCCTGAGTTGCCTCCTAAATAGCCTAAAACATGACCTAGGAGGACCACTTCATGCACTTACATGCCAGGTGAATGGAGGGCCACAACTGTCATCACTCTTCATAAGGGTTGACCATTAACTGACCCCAAGGACTATAGACCAATCAGTCTGACAAGTCTAACATGCAAAGCCATGAAACACGTTGTCATGGAAATTATCTACATGGACATTGGCTACCTACAGACACTGGACCCATCCTAGTTTGGCTTTGTTATGGGAAGGTGTTGCCTATTTAACCTGGTAGACTTCTTCAAGAGGGACACCATGGCTGTGGATGAGGGGAAAATGGTGCCTACCACCTACTTTGACTAGGCCAAGACATTTAATACAATAACCACTCAGGTATTGTTGCCAAATCTCCAGAACTAGTCATAAATCCAAACATAACTCATTGGATTGCCACCTGGCTCACAGATAGCATGCAAGAAGTCAAGATCAGTTAGACCATCTTTGCTAAGAGAGCGGTCACCAGCAGAGTACCCCAAGGCTGTGTGTTGGGCCTGCTCCTATTTGGCATGTACTTCTCAGAAGTCAATGCTAATGGCAAAGGTATCTGGCTCACCATGTTCACAGATGACTTTAAATTGGGAGCATTCATAGATTCCCCCCATGTCACCAACATCCTACAAGAGGGTCTAACACAAACAAATGATTGTGCAAAAGCCATGCATTAAAGCTCACTGCAAAGAAATGCATTATAGTGCCCTTTGAGAAAGCATCCACCCAGGATGATTACTTCAATGATAAAACACCCCTTAGAGCTGACCCGATAGTTAGGAATCTGGGAAGATATGTACACAGTATTCTGGTGTTTGAGCAACACATAGCCACGATAGTAAGAAAATCATTCTATGTCACTCAAGTCATAAACAAGGGTATTGTATCCAAGTCCAAGGAAACAACAGTACCACTCTACTCAGCCATTATCAAACCCATCATTGAGTACAATGCCTCCTTTGGCATGTACATAGCCAGTTACTTGCAAAAGCTGGAATGCCCTCAAAGAATTTTCATTAGGAGAATCCAGGGTATGAATTCCCTGTCCTACACAGATTGCCTTAAGGTCCTATCTCTGTACTCAGCTTTCTACAGGTTACTGAAAGTGGTCTATGCCTAGGATGTAAAGCGTCCTCTGATCTAGATCTGATGGATCTCTTGCACATCTGCAAGACAAACAACACCAGAAACACTAGATCCAAGGACCTAAACTTTGTCTTTCACATAAACAGAACCTGCTGGAAGGACTGATATGTGTCTCAAAGGATCCCTGCACTCTGGAATAAGCCCGTCATCTGCGAGAAACAGAGTTCATCAGTTACCCTGTTCAAAGGAAACCTTGGTCATTGGATGGGAAATCGAAATTTCACCTACAGTCTAGCCCCCATGTCTCTGATGGACAGAGACTGACAGTAAGTAAGTTAATCCCCCCAAAAAATGCCTCCCCCAACACACACACACATAACCTTTAGCTACCTCTGTACTAACATACCCCCACCATATAGTCATCCAAGGAACTCTGGGACAAAACCAGGTTGGGTTGCACAGACAGGCTTGTAAAGACCCTGGTATTCATTAACCTAGTATGAACCTGTGCACCTATGAACCTGTAAATGTAGTGTGATGTTTTATACATGCAGTCTGTGCACTGTTTTTGGTTAGCTGTCTGTCAGTACCATGATTCATAGACAATGGCTGTGTTACAGGATACAAAGAAATGCCATTTTTAATAAAGTGACCTCATGACTACATAGTACAGAATGAAGTGCTGTGTGTTTTAGTGTTAAAAACATTCCTGATTACTGTGTGGAGTTGAAGTGAAAACAGTGCAACAGGGAAAAGCTGTTTAGTAAGGTGTAGTTTGTCAACATTACTAAATACTTGTTCTCTGCTGTAGTGTACTATCATGCTGAACATGATCCCTAAAGTTTTATGATAAATTAGACATGGCAGCTATGGTAATGAGGGAATGCCATGCTGTGGGAACTTACTTTGGTGGGATTTTGACAGAATGAATATGTGGTGTGTGGAAAGTGAGGACATGGTAGCAAGGTTGCTTACATCACAGGGAACACTGCTACCTGTAGAGTTTTTCCTAATGTATGTGCAAAATAGATTTTTTTTACAACATTGATTTGTTGCTCAGCTGTGGTAATTGGGCAACACATCAGTAAGGAAAGGGGACTGTTGCAGTCAAAAGCACTGTTCTGTCTGCAGGTATGCATTTCAGGACCTGTAAGTTATCCCAATGGCATAGGTTTTATAAATTGTGAACAATCTGGGGAGAGGGCAACATATTTGCAAGTTACTGTATGCAGAGAATACTATGCCTACACATTGGGGTAAGACTGCTTGCAGAGTCTTACCCTATTATATTCTATTTTAGTTTTAATAGCTCAGTAAGAATCTCACTTGTCTTTGGTGATGGAAGATCAGAAGATTGTGGATTCTTTTACTACACCAGGTGTTTGGATACATTTTTCAAAATGGATACTTAAGTGTAGCATAAGGTACTGCATTCCTGAGTGTGCTATCCCTGGAATGAGATATTAAACCGAGGCCCCATCTGGCTAACTCACTTTTTAGCTCAAGTGGATGTGAAGGATTTAGTTGCACTTACTGAAAAGAGTAAGGGAATTATCTTGATGTCCTGGCCAAATGTCTCCTAATCAGTATGAACACAATGTCTAGTCTTTAAAAAGAGGCTGTTCGTCTAGTGGGGCTAACCCAGTCAACAAAGTTGGAAAAAAAAATCTACGAATCATGTAGGCTTCGGTCATATCTGTCAAATTCCAGATTTTTTGCAGACAGTCTATATTTTTACCTCATAATTTTGTTCTTTTCCTCATAACATTTCTGGTCTTCTGAAAATTATTTAGTACTGAACTCAGTAAATAATCACAGATATTTGAGTTTTAGACATCATATCCTTTAGAAAAAGTATACTAATGCAAAATCTGTTATTCAGTGTAATGCAAAGTCTGTTATACAATCAAACTTTCAAAGTTTGAAATTTGCCCATGATTTTTGGACTTTGTCTCCCTGTTATTTTTGGCTTTGTCAAGATTTTGTGCATGAAGATGTTGAGAAGTGTGGCTTTGCTGCACTGTTCTATTGTATACCTTGCCCTACTCTATGGCATTCAATGTTTCATGAGGAGTTTTCTGAAATAATAATGTTTTATTTATTTATTTTTATTTATTTAACATTTCTTTACTGAGAATGTCTGACCTGGAATGAAGCCAATTTTCAGCAGGGGCCTGGGGAGAAGCACTCCAGATGCATGTCTTTGTAACATGGGAGGAAACCGGAGCACCTGGAGGAAATCCACGTGGATGCAGGAAGGACATGCAGACTGCACACAGAAGTCACCCCAGCCGAGAATCGAACCAAAGAACCTCTTGCTGTGAGGAGACAACGCAACCGCTGCACCACTGCGCCATCCCAATGAGCATCTGACGCAATTCTAATGACTGACTCAGTAGGTGTTTGACATTGAGCCATCGTCTTTCAGATGCTATGTGTCTGATGTATATGAGATGACAGACACCCCTGCCTAATTCTACAGTGAGGGTTATTAATAGTAAATAGCTGTGGCAGCAAATTAGGTGCTTGTTTATCAGAGACCAGTATGGCCTCCTAAGACAAAGCTGATTATGGGTAGTGCTATTTTGTTTCACTACAAAGAGGCCAGTCATAAGTGTAGTCCCTCAGGGATCGGTCCTTGGACCGCTCCTTTTTGGCATTTACTTCTGTGAAGTCAAGGCTAAGTTCAGTGGTTTCTGGCTGACTAAATTTGCAGATGATTGCAAATTAGGAGCTGTCACTGAATCCCACACTGACACAAATGTTCTTCAGGAGGGGCTGACACAGACAAACAACTGGTGACAGAGCCATGGACTAAAACTAAATGCCAAGAAATGCATAATAGTATCCTTCAGAAAGTCATTCACCCCTTGTAACTAACTTATTGACAACACACACCTTAGAGATGACCCAGTAATGCGGAACTTAGGGACACATATAAACAGTAATCTAGCCTTTGACCATCACATGTCTACAGTAGTAGGGAAACCATTCTATGTTGTTCAATTTATAAACAAAGGTATGGCATCTAAATCCAAGGAAGTCATTGTTCCACTGTATTCGACATTCATCAGACCTATCAATGCCCCCCTATGGTATGTACCTAGCCAAGCATAACCAACAATTGGAATGTCCACAGAGGTTCCTCACTAAAAGAATACAGGGCATAGGGAAAATGTCCTATGCAGACTGTCTCAAGGCCCTATCCTTATATTATGTCTCCTACAGGCTTTTGAGGGGAGATCTATGCCTGGCATTGTCAGACCTCACTCTGATGGACCTCCTGTATGTCCACAATTAAAGAAGCACCAGAATTACCCTAAAGACTTAAACCTCACCTGTGATATATAAATAGGACTTGTATGTGTCGCTAGACTATCCCGTCACTGGAACAGGCTCCCCATCCATGTGAAGCAGAGTTCCTCCCTAACCCAATTCAAGTGCAACTTGGACAATTGGATGGGGAATAGGAAATTCATCCCTGGTTTGGCACCTATGTTTCTAATGGACACAGGCAACCTGTAAATGGTTCATTTCCCAGGCCATTGCTTGTAAATGTTTCATCTCCCAAGCCCCTTCGTACACTTATCAAGGGTATCAGAACTTGTCAGAGATTTGGGATGCATGGCTAGGCTTAAAAAGACCCTTGTGGTCGTTAGCCTAGTAAACACCTAGGAGCCTGTATTTTAAATTGTGGAATATTTCATGACTCAGATGATTAGGGGTAGCCCAACATTTTCATAACTCTACTTTCTGAATTACAGGTGTTAAGAGTATTCTTTGCAAAGATAAGAAAAGCCCCAATTACACGAAATAGTTTAGATTTAGGAAATGGATATGGAGATGAAGGGGAAGGTCTGTACTAGATTCTGGACTCTTATGACAAAACAATCAGCAATACAGTTCGGACTACATCAAGTTGAAGACTTTAGATTTGGAGCCACTGGTACCCTTTTTTGTATTGGATATACATACACCTGTAGGGGGATGTGCTGTAACTTCAGGGGATGACAACCAAGAGCAGTAATTAAATTTATTATGCAGGTTTACTAGGGTTTAGTAGCTGTACGGTCAAGTGCCAGTGACCATTGTCAGGGTGTATCAGCAGTCAGTTTATCAGCTTCGTTACCAGTGTTTCATGTGAGGATATTGAACTTCTTAAGTATATTTCATTTATTCTTTCATTTTAAAAGAACTGTAATCCTATCCAGGGTCACAGGAGAGGCAAAGGCAGTAACTAGTCCTGCATGAGGATGGCATACATAAACATTGGTACACAGTAGAACAGGGCTCGTATACTGCATTCCTGCATATCAAAGCCCTAAATGATTCATCAAACTTTGTACATAGTATGTAAAGATCTTTCCTAATTCTGTAAGTATTGTATTCCATGCACTGTTTAAAATATTAACCAACCCCCTCCCAGTTGTATACAATTCAAGAAGCCAGAGCCGGAGCAGTAGCAGCTAGTCTTAATGGCGATCCCACAAGACAGCAACTGTATATCATAGTGTTGTTGTTGTGTTTGTTGGCACAGTGAGCCCCTTCCCTGCTGGTGTGCTGCTTATCATATGGCCAGTGCAGAGAAATGTACTGGCACTGTTGTGGCTCACAATTAATAAAGATTCTTAAAAATCTATTTGGGAGAGGTAGATGCAAGAGTTAAGTAGGATAAGTTGATTATCAGCATAGACCAAGGTGGTTTAGGATTACTTGATTTGAAAGGATACTTTAAAGCTGCACAGCTAAGGCTCATTTGCATAATATAAATAGAAGGTTATAAATCAAAGGAGAAAGGGATGATGATATGGAAAGGGGGGGTTTAACAAGTAAAGTATGAATATGATGACTGTCCTTAAGTAGGATTACAATAGCCATATGGAGTATTATGTTTATAAAGTGACAGGAAATATTCTGAGAACTAAGCCTACATAGGAATGGAGACAGGAGATTTTTACCAATAGGAATGACTGCAAGTAGTAGTATAGAAAATAGATGAGGGGGTTGAAATTTACTGGAGAAAATTAACAAGGAACCAAGGTGTTACAACCAAATTTATTTATGTGTTTGATTTGATAACTGGGCATGTGGGCTGGTCCTCAGATCCTTTTCATCTACAACCCAGGCCCATTAGGAAACAATTATATTAACAGTGTAAAACAAAACAGTGTTCTAAAGAGAAAGATATTCAAGATTTTCTAAGATGATAAACAAATACCAATTAAAACAAGTTAGTATGCGGAAGGTAACAGAGTTTGTGTGTGGCCAAACAAGTTTGCACTGCAGAACGGAGACTGCTTTCCCTACCAGGGATTGCTAACAGAGTAAAGGCAAAGAGAAAGAGATAGCAGAGAAAGATATTTGAAAGACCAGTTCTAGAAGAGTTTTTAAATGAGTGTGGAACAGATGTTGCTGTTAAAAAAATGAGATAGTTAGTAAGGGTTATAAAATATTGCATGATAACTATAAAAAATAATCAGAGGAGGTTTAAGCAAAGCAAAACTTTATTGTCATTCAAACTGTACAACCAAAACATGAACAGCTGAACAAACTTACATTCCTTCTAGCTCACTGAAGCACAGCACAGGCCATTTCAACAAAAACACACCATGTAAATCATATAAACAGATATACATGTATAAGACAGAGTCCCAGCAACCAAAGTTTCTTTTCCAACCAGCAAGACCTGTCCAGTACCACTGATCCAATAAACAGACATTCACAAGTCCGGATCAGCACAAATCCAAGCTGACACCAGTCACTATTATCAAACCTCCTCCAGGCCAATGACCATAGTCTCCATGATCACAGTCTCCATCCACCATGCACTCCTACACCAACCTTGTCTCCGCCAACAGCAATTCACTTCCACAAACCACATGGATCCATCGCAACCCATCCAGAATACAGTCTCCACCATCCACTCCACTCAGCTCTCTCCACACACAGGACTGAACAGCCTTGACCAGGTCCACAATTCCACCACTCCAACCACTCCATGCTACCTGAGCAAATCCAACAATCCACCTTCCAACCGATCCACTGATCAACCAACACCATGGCCACCTCCTCTCTATATTCAACCACCAGCGACCCAGAAAAAAAATGGTCCACTATGGAAAACAACAACAGAACACAAAACAACAAAACAGACAAAGGGAGCCGAAGAAGCTGCTGCCATACAAGACACCGCCATCTTACTTTAGAAAAAACTGGAAAAGCAATACACCAAAGAATAATAGATGGGTAGATCTACTTGACTCCCAAGTGTGCATCAAAGTCCAGAAGGTTTACAATTGTTGCTTGAAAGTGTCTGTATTGATATTTTTATGCTCTAAGCAAATTTCATAGAATATTTCCAAAGGTAGATAGCAAACACACGAACACACACACAAAATTTAATTTTTGTCATTATTTTTATTAGATAGTTAATAGAATGTTATCTTTTTGCAAAAGTGTGGGCAAATACATTGTCACTGTAGTAGTGAAGGATTGTTTTAGTGTGACAGTGTACATTTGTCTTTTCTAGAGATGTATGAGTAATGTGTAGAAGATCTCTCCACATGGGCAGACTCAGACCAAAACATTTACTTCACTGGAGCACACTTGCAAAGCTGAGTTGTTAAATATTTTTCTGTCTTGTGCCTTTAGATCCCTGGGAGATACACAGTCCTTGCAGATTACGAAACAATCAGTGCAGATGAACTGTCTGTGAAAAGTGGAGACATTGTGCAACTTATTCAGGAGCAAGACGATGGACACTGGTACGTTGAACAGCTCAGAGTGTTAACATTCACACATGGAAGACATCATCTGTTTCATAATTTTTGTTTCAGAGGAAATAGTAAAATGCTTTATAAATCTGTTTCATTCTTGCTAGGTTTGTAAGAAATCTAAGTTCTAATAAAGAGGGTAACGTCCCGGCTTACAACTTACAGACACTTATAGGAAATTCTAAATCTTCTCAGTCCATATGCAGCTCGGGTAAGACTGAATTACTTATAATAACTATATTAAATGTGTGCTGTTATTAGATTAACATGCATTTTTAGTACGTAATTTCTCCTTTTCCTGCCCTATTTGTCATATCATCCACTGATCGCTGCTAGGATTCAAAAGAGCCCACCGTAAGAATTACTGTAATCTTTTTCCTTGAAATCAGAGAAAAACTTAATGAAATCTGATTATGTACCACAAATGTCCACTGCTCTCTCATTTTAACTTCAATGCTTAGCCTGCTGTAACAATACAAGAGTCTCTATGACAAGTTATCCCTGAAGAAGCAGACTGTATTTTGGAATATGTGGTCCACATAATGTTTCATTCTGCTGTGGCAGGGACTTCATTTGAACTGCATCATGCAAAGTATACACTACCGGCACATTAATTATAAATTAATTTGTAAATTTAAGGTATTTTTGAGACAGGGTGATAACATAATATAGAGACTTCAGTGAAACACTGACTGGAAATTAGTAACCGTGGTATATTTGGAAAGTACGCTTGGGTTTGATGGCCAGTGAGTGTGTGTTCCTGTGTCTGTGTGTCTCTATGTGCATGTGTGTGCATACATGTGTGCATGTGCATGTGTGTGTGTGTATTTTTATGGGTGTGTGCATTAAGAAAATTGTCATGTTAGTGGATGATCCCAATTGTTACAGCATCCCAGTTTGTAAGGCATATATGCTTTGTTATCAAAATAATTAGTTTATTATTTAGTTACATTTATTTCTGTGTATATATATATATGTGTGTGTGTGTGTGTGTGTGCACATATATATATATATATATATATATATATATATATGTGTGTGTGTGTGTGTGTGTGTGTGTGTGTGTGTGAATGGAGATTCCTTGGGGTTGGGGAATATGCACTTTTTCTGAGTATTCTGCGATCTCAGAGTTAGAATAAATAAGTAAGTAAGTAGCAGTGGATAATGCAGGTGCAGGGAGCTTGCCTCATTACAAAAACACACTGTTTTACCAATGGCATGGTCACAGGACTAGCCTCAGATCATGTGCAATAGAGTACCAACTTTTTTTTGTTGAAGTTAATGATATAGATGCTGCAACCATTCAGTTGGTAGTATCTCTCTCTCTCTCTCTTTCTTTCTCGCTTTCTCTCGCTCTCATTTTATATATATATATATATATATATATATATATATATATATATATATATATATATATATGGATTCACTTTAGAAGCTCAAAATACTGAAATATCGAAATTCAGTATATCGAGCCCATAAAGTGGAATCCTGAAAAGAGGAAAACCTCAGAAGCGTTAAATTTAAAACCTCGATTACTGGAGTATTCTGTCTAACGTACTTGTATTTCTGGATGTTTTGTCTTATCTGCTGGAATTTTTTAATTACTTGCGTAAGTATGAATCGAATAATATTTAGTCCATGGGTGTTGAATGTGAGGTGGATTAGTATATGTTAAGATTCCCCAAAGTTATTGTCTCTTGCTTTATGCTAGATGAGACCCATGTTAGAATACTTTCCATTACGTTGCTATTGTTAATACTAGAGATACAAAGATATCTACAATACAAATACTTAAGATGCAAATATGATGCAATATAATTGAGTGTGCCTGCATGGCTACACATTTTTGTTTCTGCTTTATGCATTTTCAGACTCTTCTAATGGTTTTGAACTTGTCATTTAATCATGCACTAACCTATGCACTAACCTAAGCCCATGTATCAGTTTGAAAGGTCACTGGAGCCCTTATATAGAGATTTTTACTTGCCACCTTACTCAGTATTTTGCATAGCAGTCACTGAACACAGTAAAAGCCACCCGAGCACTTTGCTCAGTTTTGTAGTCAGTGGCCACTTCTTTTATTAACTTAGTTTTATACATATCAATGAAATGGCCCATCCTGATACATTTCTTTCACCTTCTGCCTCTTGCAGCTCACTTCTCTGACCCAGTATGTGACCATTGCATCTTGTACATTTGCTAAGTCTGCATTCAGTCTGTATCTGTTGTGCAGAGTACTGTGCTTTTTACTGAATTTGCCATTTTATTTGCATTTTACCTCACAAATATTTATTGTACTATCTTACCAACATGTAGTCTGTTTAGCAATCTCAATTGCTTTCTCTAAAATTAAATTCACTTCTAGCTGTATCCTTTGAAATACCCCAGTCACTGCCTCACTGGTCTATCTCTCATCATTCATTCATTTCGTTAAACATGTAATTTTCATACATTTCACATGAGTGGCTGATAAAAGCATTGACAGACTTTCCTTTAGCTTGAACACATTTGTTAAAACATACCCTTTTTTGAAAATAATTTCTTTTTGACAAAAAATGATCATTGAGCTTAGTTTTTACGACTACTATGTATAAAGGAATGCATTCATTATATTGAATGCTTCAAACATCGAAACACAGAACATCGACAACACAAGTTCAAAACTCACATCATCAAGGCTATGTTGCTTGCTGTTTTTTAGGTGCAGTGAATAGCTGGAAGCATGTTGTGTGAGATCACACTACAGCAGGGGCTCTTTTTCCATTTCACCACTGTAATGCAATCTCAGAGTTGGTATATATAATTAGCAGATGGTCTGGGGGCCAAAGCCCCCAAGACATTGGTTTAAGTGATGTACTGTCTATTTCAGCCTTGTGTGGTCAAGGTTCTGTGTTTCAATGTTCAAAGAATTCAATGTAATGAATTTATGCTAGTTCAGACTATCAAAACTAATAACTCATCCGGCGACTCTCTCTTTGCTAACTCTGTAGGTAGATCCTGGAATTCTCTCCCAGCTGATATTACTTTACTTACCACCCTGAGTCAATTTAAGACGAGACTCAAACAATATTTGACACTAAACTGGATATGTCAATGTATCAAACCTGACTAACTCTACTCTAGAATGAGTTAAAAACTGCATTTTAGCTTATTTGTGTTACTTAATCCTGATTTTCACTCTGGATTATATCTAACCTTGGAATCTGTATAACTTGTTTAAGTATGTAGTCACTGTAAATATTGTATCTGTAATCTTAACTGCTTACCTTGGAGCTTTTCTCCCTGGGCCTCTGCTGAAAATGGACATGTACCAAGTCGGACTATCCCAGTCAACAAATGTAAAATAAAATAAAATAAATATTCCTGTGTAACACACTGGCCCTCAGAAAATTAACAAGAGCTGCAAATAATTTCTACTTCTTTGTTCATAGCATAAAGTAATGCGTTTGCCTATATGTTTTTTCACTTTCTTTAAGTTTTTTAACACATTTATTTAAGTTATCACCTATGACATAGGCACACATACATTAACAAGTTTTGATGCATTTCAAAAGCATGCCTGTTTCTGTCTCCATTATGACCAGGCAAAAAGCTTTGCAAAGTTGAAGGGTTTTGAGGGAATTTAGTAAAATTACTTTATTTACAGACAAAACAGATATTTTTATGGTAACAAGAAATAAAAAAAAAATATTGCTCTGACATTTCCTCAGTTGTTTGGCACTGTCTGAGGAAAAATGAATACTGTCAAAATTTGACAGTCACCTATTCACTCCTGTTGAAGCAGTCACAGTACAGGTAAGTGAAGTCATGCGGTGGGAGGGTGTTAGTGTGTGGACTTGAATGCATTTCTGTGGGGGCATGAATGAAGGTGTGTGTGTTGTGTGTGTGTGGGGTGGGGTGTCTACATGTCTGCTTGGGTGGTCATCCTAGAGGGACTACGTATGAAATTGAGGTGAAGTGTCAGATCTTTTTATCACTGTTTTTTCCACACTATTCAGTTTTGAGAACTCCAGGATTCACTCCAATCCACATTGTCTACTGCATGTAGCTGTACTTTAAAAACTGTTGCTACTTCCTACATCAAAAATGACTTCTTAAAAATCAAACCATTCTCACTTTCTGCTAAAAATCTCCCTGCAGGTTATCTTAAGGTAGCCACAAATACCATAGCCTAACTAGTCTCCATATTAGTAAACTGTATCTTTGAATTTATTACAGCTGAATACCTGAGTTGTTTGGCTTCTGCTACATACCTACAATCAACTGCATTACTAGCCGAGTTAAGTACAAACTTGCAGTGTTAAAGATTGTACTGCATTTCATTTTTCTGTCTATTTAATTGTTTCATTGAATATTGTATCTGTGTGTCTCTGTAGTTATTTGTTTTTCTATTTAATTGTTTCATAGAATACTGTGGTCTCTCTCTGTCTCTGCAGTTAGTTTCCCATCTGCCCTGTTCTTGTTTTGTTATTAATCTTGGTGGCTTTGGAATTGTCCACCCCTCCTGTAAATTTGTGTTTGAACACTCCTCCTGGGTCTGTCTCATTTGCTCACTCAACTGAGTACAGTGAGATCATATTTTGACTTCAGACACCCCTACCAGTCCCATCTGTTCAGCTTTATCCCAGCTCTATTCCAGTCTAGTGTCACTAGCTCACTCTACCTATTACTGAGATAATATTTGTGAAGGGCAAGCCACTTAGGTCCTTCATTTTGAATTATCTTCTGTTTCTCCTTTCTTCCTTTCCATGTTCCAAAAAAAAAAAAAATTCCAAGCTTCTTTCCTGCCTTTCCTGTAACCAGTCTAGTCCAGATACAGATTTGCTGTAACCAGGGCTGTTTGTAAACTTCTGATCCCCCAAAGCCTTTCTGTGTTGGAGGGAAGCCTTCTACCTTATCAATGGGAGAGGTAAGCACTAGGTAGCCTATCTACCACAAGAGTGTTTTTTGCCCCAGAAATTGTAGTTCATTGGCTGTTTGGACAGTTTTTCCATCTCTTTCAACTTTGTAGTTTAAAAGCCTGCGTTTGTACTTGTTTCCCACCTTTCCTGTAACTAGTCTAGTCCAGATACAGATTTGCTGTATCCAGGACTGTTTATAAGCTTTTGAGCCCCCAAAGCCTTTCTGTGTTGGAGGGAATCCATCTAGCTTATCAGTGGGAGTGGTAAGCACTAGGTAGCCTATCTACCACAAGAGTGGTTTTTGGCCCAGAAATTGTAATTTATTGGCCGTTTGGACATTTTTTCCATCTCTTTCAACTTTCTGGTTTTAAAAGTCTGTGTTTGCGCTTGTTTTCCACCTTTCTTGTAACTAGTCTAGACCAGATACAGATTTGCTGTATCCAGGACTGTTTTTAAGCTTATGAGCCCCCCCCCCCCAAGTCTTTCTGTGTTGGAGGGAAGCATCCTAGCTTATCAGTGGGAGTGGTAAGCACTAGGTAGCCTATCTACCACAAGAGTGGTTTCTGGCCCAGAAATTGTAGTTGATTGGCCATTTGGCAGTTTCTTCATCACTTTCAACTTACCGGATTAAAAGCCCACGTTTGCACTTGTTTCCCACCTTTCCTGTAACTAATCTAGTCCAGATACAGATTTGCTGTATCCAGGACTGTTTGTAAGCTTATGAGCCCCCCCCCCCCAAGCCTTTCTGTGTTGGAGGGAAGCATTCTAGCTTATCGGTGGGAGTGATAAGCACTAGGTAGCCTATCTATCACAAGATCCAGGTACAAATTCTTAGTTTTAGCACTTGAATTTGCTTATTCGTGTTCAGCACTTGTTCAGAACTTGTTGTTAGCACTAAATAAGCTACAAATTACTACAGCACTCAACCTTCCTCTTTACCTAGAGGAAAACAGTTTTTGTACTTACTTTCCTCACTTGCTTAGAGAAAAACAGATCTTATACTCACTTTCCTCACTTGTCTAGAGGAAAGTAGTTTTTTATTCAGACATGTCCAAGGGTCAGCTCCCAGTGTTCTCTCCTGTCTGATGAATCTGGGCATTTTGGGGCAATGTAGTAATTGCCTCATGTACACAGACAACCCTCTCCTCCTACCACCCAATACCACAACCTGTGAGAGATGCACTTATCTAGCCAAACTGGATGTAAAGCTCTCTCCAACCAAGACTGAACTTGACAGTCAAGAGGAGAAGGTAAACACTTGTACCACACTCATCACATAGTCCCACTAAACCTACACCACCAAAATCCACACATAGAAACACAAAAACATTTGTGGAGGCTCTCAATAATAATCTGCTCAAACAAAAGAGACCTCCAAAGCAGAAACGCAAGCAACCTCCACCCCCAACACAACCCAAATGGCACATAGCCCGCAGACTCAGTGTGCCACTCAACCACAAGCCCATAAGGCAAAACAAATTACCCAGCATACTAGTTATAGGTGACTCTATAGTCGGCACACTGATGTCCCACTCACCATGCTATACAAGGAGGAGGTTACTGTCAGGTGCCAGAATCCGCCACATAACCCACACACTCAGGTCACTCCACAACATGTACAAATATGACTCTGTCATTGTCCATGTTGATGTGAATGACCTGAGACATACCTCCCTGGACTACATGAAAATAGACATGGAAGAGCTCTCCGATCTTGTAGCACAGGCAGGTATGACCCTAGCCCTGAGTAGCATCCTACCATCACCCAGAATGGTTCCGCAGTACATGGACAAAATGATTGACTTCAACAATCGGCTAAGCATCTGGTGTCAATTTAAGGGGATCCAGTATCTGTCTGCCGGGGACGACATGGTCGACAGACCACGATGTTTTGCCAGAGATTGCCTGCACCTGTCACCCCTGGGATTCCGAATGCTGGCTAAAGCTCTTGCTGCCCTATATTGCCTTTTTTAGGCAAGGGTCAAATGACAAATTCACCACCATTACAGGAACAGGAAAGCAAAAACTGAGGGTAATGCTAATCAATGCTAGAAGTCTAAACCTCAAAATGCACTCCCTCGAGGCACTCCTTAAAATGGAGAACATTGATATCTGTGAAGTGACTGAGACCTGTTTCAAGGCTCCAGAGAGCACCCCTGCATTACCAGGCTATAACTCATACCACACTTTTCGGCCATCTAACCTGGACCAGAACACCAAAGGTGTAGGTGTGTCCATATTCATTAAGGATATCCACACCTCCAGGCTAGTTGCTCAGCATGCATCCGAGGTTATCCAAGTGCAACTAACTCTGGGCAAAACTGCAGTCCAAATTGTAGCTTGCTACAGATCCCTCACCATGCCCCAGAATTCCCATTTCTCTTTTCTTGATATACTGGAAAATATTAGAGTTCAACCAAACACCCTAATAATGGGCGATTTCAACTACCCCACCATTAACTGGGAAAACTAATCATGTACCAACTCCTTACTTCAACGCTTACTGGAATTCATAAATTCCAGTGCCCTGGATCAACTTATCCACACCCCCACCAGGGGCAACAATATCCTAGACCTGATCATTACCAAAATGAGTGACCAGTGTTCCACACCTGAAGTCAACTCCCCGTTGGTCAGATCCGACCATAAGCTAATCACCCTAGATATCCACATCCCGCCACCACCCCCATTAAGAAAATCATGTAAAAATTTTCTCCAACTTCATGCTTCTTAAGACAGATGTGGCGAACTTCATGACACCCATGCAGATGGCCAATACAGTTACGACTGCTGAATCCTATACAGATGCACTCTATAAGCACTTGCACGAGTGCATGGATCGTGCTATCCCAAACAGAACCAAGATGCCAACCTCCAAAAAAAGGAAGCCAATCTGGTGGTCCCCTGCCATAAACAAACTCTACAATACAAGGAAGAAACTGTTGCAAAAGAGAGTAAAATCCCATGAGTGGAAGAGTTCCCTGCTCAGACTCAGTAAGAAGCTGGGATCCCTTATAAGATCCTCCAAAGCTAGCTATGAAAACAAAATCGCCACTGATTCTAGGGACAACCACAAAGCATTCTATAGCTATGTCAAGAATGTCAGTGACAACACCCAGATCTGCTCTGAGCTACTGCGCAACGGCATGAAAATTACAGAACCAACTGATATTGCCAACGTCCTGGCAGAATAGGTTCAGTGCTAACTTTACCCCCCTCTCACCCCCTAAAGGCCCATATCTATACAGGAAGAATGCATAGTCCCTGTAATCACAACTATGCAGGTAAAAGCTGCACTCTGCAAAGGCAAAAACACAGCATCCATGGGACTGGACAACATACCAGGCTGCATTTTACATGAACTTTAGAACAAACTGGCTCCCCACCTAAGCACCCTGTTCAGTCATAGTCTCACATCAGGCTTTGTGCCCACTGAATGGTGCACAGCAACAGTTACTCCAGTCCACAAAGGGAGCCACCACTGATCCTAGGAACTATTGCCCTATTAGCCTGCCGAGCCTGGCCTGTAAGGCCATGGAATGTATCATCATGGAACTCATAAACAGAGACATTGGTAACCTCCAAACTCTGGACCCCACCCAGTTTGGGTTTGTGAAAGGTGGATCATGCCTCCTGAACCTGATCGACTTCTTCGAGGCAGTAACCAAAGTTGTAGACAAGGGTATAGTAGTTCACACAGTCTTATCTTGACCTTGCCAAAGCTTTTGACACTATCCCCCATTCTGGAATTATAGCTAAACTCACTAAACTAGGTATAAATCCATACGTCACAAGATGGGTTGCCAATTGGCTCACTGACAGAACCCACATTGTAAAAGTTGCAGACTCCAAATCTGACTTCAAAGCAGTGACAATTGGAGTACCACAGGGTTCAGTCCTGGGGCCTGTCCTGTTTGGTATCTACTTCTCTGAAGTACAGGCTAACACATAAGGCCTTTGGCTAATGAAGTTCGCAGATGACTGCAAACCAGGAGCCATAGTTGAGTCCCCAAATTATGTGGACATCCTACAGAAGGGCCTCACTGAGACAGATGCTTGGTGTCAGAGCCATGGCCTCAAGCTCAATGCCAAAAAGTGCATTGTCATCCACTTTGGGAAAAACTCTGTACCCATGAACTACCGCATAGGCAGCAGTCTGCTTAACGCCAAATGTGTGATAAGAGACCTGGGGACCCAGGTGGACAGTAGTTTCTTCTGTGATAATCACATCGCCACAGTAGTCAGGAAATCCTTCTACATGGCACACCTCATCAGAAAAGGTTTCTCATCTAGGAAAAAAGAGGTCATTGTTCCCCTCTACCCGACACTCATTAGACCCATTATAGAGTACAACGCCCCTTTTGGAATGTACCTCACAAGACATCTGCAGCAGCTGGAAAGGCCACAGAAGTACCTCACAAAGAGGATTACTGGCCTCAAACAGATGCCCTACACTGACCGATTCAAAAAACTCCAGCTTTAATCTATAGCATATCACCTACTCCGAGGCGATCTCTGCCCAGCATATAAAGCTATGTCAAACACAGAGCTGTTGGACATGCTACACCTAAAGACATCCCAATCCCTCTGAGCTACACAATGTAGGGACCTAAACCTTGTCACCACAATAAACAGGACATGCTGGAAGGATAGAATAGTGTCCCAGAGACTTCCCATACTCTGGAACAAGCTACCCATCTATGTCAAGCAAAGTTCCTCATTATCACTCTTCAAGAAAACTCTTAATAAGTGGATGGGAAATAGGAAATACACCCCAGGGATCACTTCGGTGGCTCTGCTCAACAGGGGCACAGAAAAATAACTTTCTTGGGTGGCGTAAGCCCGAAAACCTTGTTGGCTAGGCTTACTTAGGCTCTTGGGCCAATAGTCTAGTACCTACCTATGAACCTACATATGAACAATACTACTTCCTTCTTGAAAAATTTTACATTATTCCACTCCACAAAGGTAACAACTCACTGTAATTATCCAACTGTTGCTATCCTATCCCCTCTTTCAAAAATACTGGAAAAAGGTGAAAATTTGCAAATTTTCCAGTACCTGCAGTAGGAATAACTATTTGCCACCACACAACATGGGTTCTGCCCAGCCCAGCAGTACCATTGCTCTTTTATTATTCATGGATGCCATCAACAAATCCAGGGACAATGGCCAGGTTGCCTAATCCTTTTTCTTAGACTTGTTTAAAGCCCTCCATGCAATATCATGCAGTAAACCCCTGCTACTAATGTCATCACTTGACTTTTCACACAACAGGCATCAATCTGTTAAATGTCATTGCACTCTGTCTCCATTCCTACCAAGGTTCTAGTCTTGTTCCTCTGTTCAACATTTTCACCAACAATCTCAACACTTTATGACAAGCTTCCATCATACAATATGCAGATGATTCCATTTTCAACAAATAACTAAAGGAACCTATATCTCTATTGAAAACTGGCTTTGAAATGCCCACTATTCAAAAAACTACAGTAAGTTACTTCTGTTTTCCCTGTATCTCATATCCAGTAAAAATGCATTTACAGTGATTTCAATGAACAACACAGAAATCATTTTTCTCATACATAAAACTGCTAGGAATGACTATAGATAGTAACCTCAAAAGTGACTTTCACATTCAGAATACTATAAAAACACCAAAAGGCAGGAATGCTCCACAAACTAAGAAAGTTCTCACAGATTCTATTAAAGTAACTAACTAATGCCTAGGGTACTGCCTTCACTTTTATATGGAGCACGTATCCTTACAAAGTTTCAAACCTCATTAAAAACTAAATTAGAGCAAGGCTACTATGAAGTTACATGATTTGCTGCAAACAAAGCTATTCAAACCAACCGCCATTCTGCACATAAGGAACTAAATTTACTAGAACTACCCCATCATATAGCATATACCCATTTTGTAGTAACTCACAAATTAAAACCTTCTACCTATCACCTCAGTACTAGTTTCCAAAATGGCTTCCCAAATCGACCCCTATGATATAACACAAAAAATAAAGTAAAGAAAAAAAAACTCATTGCCATCTATGAACCACAGAAAGCTACTTGGCACAACCTATATGCAAACTTTGTGGCCAAAACCTGGAACTCTGTCTCACTGTCAGTTAGGTCTGTACCAAACCTCCACTCAGTCAAGTCTTCTTAAAAAGTATACAGATCAGGTTCTTGGCTTTGCACCTGTTCCACAAATGGCTGAAACTCTCTCGATCCTTACATTCCTAATCATTCTACTTTCATCTATAACTGCATATATTTATGTTTGATAACCTTTCCCCTTTCTCCCAATACCTAACTTTACTGCTTGCATCAGTCTTTTAAACCCACTTATTCTCTGCCTTCTATTCCAGTTCTATTTCCCCACCACTCATCAGACCTCACTTATCCTATATCTTCTACACTGCCTTAATCTTTCCTACACTTACCTATACAATTTATTCTCATCATATCACTTGCTGTTGGGGCTCTCCAACCTACCAAATGAGTTTATTAATAGATGTGTATGTGCTTTTGGGGTAATTGTCCCTTTAAAGTCTCTTTTGTGTTATATCAGTTTCGTCCAAGGTTTACTTTACTCGTAAACTGATTTTTGATTAACTGCTAAAACCATGTGATTCTGTAACTGTTTGAACTTGCTTCATGTTTTAAGTCATGTAATATATTTTGTTTGCAAGCTGCGGTGGTGCAGAGGTAGCGTTGTCACCTCACAGCAAGAGGTTCTCCAGTTCGATTCTTGGCTGGAGCGCCTTCTGCATGGAGTCTGCATGTCCTCCCTGTGGTTGAGTGGCATTCGAAAGACATGCATAGGGAGTGCCTTCGTTGAAGGTTGGGCGTCAAGCTGGCACCTCGGCACGGTAAAAATCTACTGCCAATCATTAGCGGACCGGAGTTCCGCTGTGGCAACCCCTAACTGAGAAAAGCCAAAAGAAGCACAAAAACAATATATTTTCTTTGCAAAGCGTTCCCCATGCATCTGCTGAAAAGGGTTTCCTTGCCTAGCTGGACTTTCCCATTACGCTAATGTCAGTAAGTAATAAACTCTGTAAGCAGGGTTGTAAAGTTTGTAATTTATTTACTTTTTTATAAGGAGTCTCAAGTTACACTCAGAAGAATTAGTATTTTAGAGATTATTCCTTTGTCTAAAATCAGCGTTTGACAATATTAAGACTACCAGACATTTTGTTTTGGCCATTTTCTACATTTCTGTAGTGACTTATCTTTTTTTTTTTTTTTTTTGCCTTTCTCTAGGACTTTTGTTACTTCCTGTTTTGCAATAGAACACACATCACAGGCCTATGGTTTAGAATCTGAACCTGGGCTAATAGACCTCCCACTTTCAATGTGAGAAGTCTGTTAAGAGGCTATCAAAATGATAAGCACTGTGCTATGAGAGGATCTTAGACAGTAGTGCTAGATGCAACACATCTTCCCCATTTCTTCTTCTTCCATTTGAATATAATGCACAGTGATATGAGATATCACAGTTGCTTCACTTTTCACTACAGCAGTGCTCTTCTTGGTTATAAATCACTACCAGTATTACTGAATTTCATTAGAGACCAAGCTAGACTTTCTGCTGCCATCACAGAACGTTGTCCTACTAGATGTTCAGCCCCTTCCTTTCACTCCTTTATTTCTAATACTCAGTCATAGTCCCAGAGCTAAATCAGGATTGCAAGCAGGTCCTTTCCTGTTTGATGGAGGTCTATAACTAGCTGAATTTTGTGGTTGTCTTTTCCTCTCTAGAGGGGACAGGGTATTATTTCCACTCATGTACTGATATTAGTTTGTGAAGAAACATATTCCTGTTTTGTAAGCAAGTAATGAGAAGTGCACAGATGATTAATACCTTGAATGCTGTTATGTAGAATAGATTTTCCTTCCAATTTTTAGAAATTCCACAAAGCAACGTAATTGTCAGACTTAGACTGCTGTTGTTTTCAATAGGATTAATGGTATCCTAATAAAATCAATGCTAGTTCCAAAAATGTAAATTACTAAATTATTAAGATTAAGTACTTTGTTGCATTTATTATCATTGGTCTTGTTGGACTTAGTGTTTTTTTTTTTCTTTTAATACAGAATCAGGGACAGGCTGCAGTACCCTGAGCACATCTTCAAGCTGCAGTGAAAACTATACAGCCAGTAGCACTAGCTTCTCTGATATTAAGGGCTAATCCAGGTTGCCCCTTACTGAATTTGAAAACAGCCATGGATTCTTTTTACATTCTTCCAGCTGAGGAGCAAGAAGGAAGGCGATGTTTGTAAAATAATAATGACCATGTTTTAGACATTGTTTTCCTTTGGAAGTGAAATCGCCCAAAGACCAAGCCATCAAGCAAATTGTATAGTGCTGTGACGTGTGTTTATCTGCAAAAAAGAAAAATAAAAGAAGATCCTGGAATTACTACCCTGCCATAAAGCTGAAATATACTTTATCTCATATTATTCCCTGAAGTAAGCCAGTACTAAAGACGGAGAAAACAGAAAGAAGGCAGCACAGCTGTTGCAGAATGGTATACAGTGGAAATACTGAGAGAGAACTGTTTCATTTATTCAATTCGAGTTTCCTTTATTTTCTATGTAAAAAAAGTTCCAAGAAATCACAAGGGATGGTTTTCTTCTGGCTGTTCCCCAGCTGGATGAATGACAGTAACAGCTGGCTTGTTGTTAAGCGATTAACTTTTTGGGCTGTACTGCTTCCTGTTTATAGCTTGTGATGCCGGAATATTGCATGGTTCAATTATTTTAAAAGAGGTTGACTATGTTCATGTTCTGGAGTCAAAACACTGTGACTTTTATGAGTGACTTGCATATTTGCCACTTGTACTGTGAATTATGAGGAGCTATATACGGCAGTAACAGAGCAAGCACTTTTGCCTTCTACACTGTGTGCATCTGCTGTTTTATGGTACTTCAGTTACCGTGAAGTCTTTCAAAAGAATTATTCTGTTTACAAACAAGATGGTTTAATGTCTTCTTTTATATTGGCTTATATTTTATTTTGCTAATGAGAATTTATTCTTTCAGGTAATTAATTACACCTGCTTGTTTCATACCAGACAAATAGTTTTCTTCAGTGGTTGTAAATGTGCTGAGTCCAACTGCTGTCAATTCCTATAGAGGACCACTTACACAGGATAGACTATAAAAGAAAAAAAATGTTTGTAAAAGTCATACATTTGCTAAATTTTCATTTGGTAGAGGATTTATACACAAAGAGGCAGCTCAAATCATTTATTTCTGTTGCATCTTTTGAAGTATAATGTGGATAGATTAGGACACATAACATTTTAAAATAAGTCTTGAAAAAGTTCTGTGATATACAGTTGAAATTGATTAATATGATATTATTAAGGAAAGTGTCACTGAGGAATTGTAGTTGCTATGAAGGATTCAAACTTAATAGTGCATATGTTTGAGTAAACCAAGAATTATAATTTCAATTATGCCATCAAATTCCAATGTATGCAGTGAAGGTGCAATTGCAGATTTTGTTAGTGTTACCAGCATACACAGTTCTGTGAGATGATGCTTATCTGTCCCAGTATTAAAAAAAAAAAAAAAAAAACAGCTATTTGAATGGTGTTAGAAAGTGGGGAAGATTTTAATTATGAGCAGAGATTTTTCTGACAATCTGTGTTTTTATCTATTTATTTATTTTTTTAATTGGTGTATACGGTACTTACTTTGCAGTGTTTTTATTCTCAGACTTGTAGCAATGATTTAGTCATTTCCAGCGGACTAGATTTCCTGCACCCTGACCTTATATATACCAGTGACACTTTCACAGAACCATTGTGGAGAGGAAAAAGCAGTGGATCATTGCTGGAGCTGTAACAGAAGGAACACTAGCAAAGATGTCTTATGACATACATCAGTCATTTAGACACAGCTCATCCAGATGAGGCCTCAAAGCTGCATCCTACCTAGCTGGTAACTTGACCACAAGCAGAACAAAACTTGCATGTCTATTTTTAATTTGGAGACATTTTCAACCTTGCTGTTGACTAGATGAAGAAACATAACCTCTTGAACTACACTGTGACATGTTCTAGAAGAAATAATGATGCTGACTAAATCCTTCCCTTCTGCTTTAGGTTAAAAGGACAATGAAATCAACCTGAGTGTTTTGGCTGGATATATGGTGTGTACGGATTCATAATTTACTAGGTCACGAGGAATTCATGTACTTACTCATACTTTGGCATTATTGGAGGGATTAATTAGACTGTGCTCCAAAGATGATACAATCATAGAAATGTGTTATTTGATAATGGCAAGAACAGCATTTTATGTTTCACTTTTACTGGAGTGAAACAAAGACAGCTGCATTCTATATCAGGTTGTAACAGATTTGTTCTATGTGCACCAGACTGGAACAGTTTCTTTCGTACTTTTAAAGTGATAAGCTGTGGAAGTCTTGTTATATTAATACTCATGAAATTATAAAAACTAAAAGAATGTTGATTATCTTACAGCACATTTTCAGTAGTTAAGAAAATTAATCATCTTTGGTTTAGTAGTGTTATGGGTTTGAAGTAAAGTTGATGTCCTTCTAGTCTACTGTTGCAGTATTCTTAACATGAGGGGGGCTCCCTTGCCAAGGGCAGCTGATGTCTAAACAGTATACCAAAGCATTTAAACTACGCAAAGGTATGCCGTACATCACACATGTACTCTTAAGTAGGGCGTAAAAGTGACATCTGGATGTACCATACTCAAAACTTCTCTGCCGCCAGTCTAAATGCCATCTTCGATCATCGGTCTGATATCCTGAGTTGTTTGCTGGTGTATCAAGCCATTCAGATAACTGACCCGCTGGGGGGTTTTCTTTCTTATTTTTTGCTGTTTTTTGCTATGGTGTTTTACGTGTCATCCAGAAAAGGCAAATGCCATTGTGGGAGACAAATCCGACATAAAGAGAATCATGAGCAGTGCTTCTTTTGTTTATGGCATTCTCACAATCATAAATCTTGCAGTATTTGTCAGGCCTTTGTGCCTAAGACTTTACGATGTTTGTATTTCCTCTGTTGCGATTTACATTGAAAACCAGCATTTCAAACTGTTAGTGAAAGACACTATGGAGGGGACTTCTCGGCCTGACATTGAGTCTTCCTTGAAGAGAAAGCCCAAAAAATCTAGGTCAGACTTGTCCACTGTGCCTGCTACATCAGATGTCTCTCAAGGCTGATGAAAGCCTGGTGGTTCACCTGGTTCTGGATTCAGATTGCTCAGCTGGGACTGTTTCGGATGTTGCCATGGATCCAACAGCAGAAATGTCCATGGAGCCATTGTAGACATCCATTCGGATGGTCAGGAGGAAGCAAGGCTGATAATCACCGAAAGGCCTAGGGGAGGGTTCCACAAATTCTGTTGAGGGATGAAATTCTGTTAACAGTTATTGAGTGTAGACCATCATCGGGCACTTACAAGTTTCATAAGATGGACATGTTTCTTCTCCCAAAGACCCTCAAAGTGAACGGCAGAATTTTACACAGGGCTTATTTAATGCCCTTTTGGCTCTGAAGCCACCTTTGAGGGGTCTCTGTCCTGGCTCCTCCTTGGACTTCTTCCCCCCACAAGTCAGCTACAGATCAGGATTCTTCTGAAGAAGAGGGTTCTTCAGATGAGGTATCCTTGGCTTAGTCCACCCAGAGTCCTTCCTCTCTAGAGTATGCTTCTCCTGATGAATCAACCAGTCCAGAATCTACAGATGAGGAGATTTCTTTTGGGGATACTGTTGCTAGTATGAGGGGATTCTTTAAGTGGGATTGTTCCCAAGTATCAGATATGTCCTCTGCTGTTCCTTCAGTTTTGCCTGCTTTACTGGATGCTTTTTCCTCATCATCTCAGACTCCTGATTCTCAGCCCCCTGCTCCTAAGAAGCCTGACTGTTTCTACAAAGTGCCTGCTGATTGCTAATTTCTTTACAAGTGCCTATCTGTTGTCCCTTCAGTGGTCTCTGTAGCTTTGCATAAGCCTTCGGAATTACTGCCCCTCCACTAAACTTCTTCCCTCTGATAAAAATAGCAGGACTTTAGAAAGACTGGGTAAAAAGGTTTATAGTTCTGCTACCCTAGCCTTTCGCACTGTTACTTACCAGACTCATATGAGTAGATGTGTTTTGACTGTCCTTCCCCAGGCTTATCAAGTTATGTCTGACCTTCCTGATTTTGATGGTAAAGCTTCTGCCTTGTCTTTGTTAGGGGCTTCTTCTCAGGTAGCTCTCCATTCCATTAAGTGCAGTCATGATGCAGCAGAAGCATCCTCTGGGGCTGCTTCTTCAGGTCCTGATGTTCTTCATTCCACATTGCTGCAGTCCTAACCATTGGGGTAGTCCGCTGTCCCAGTCGGCCCGAATACCAAAGTATATGGCTGACGTCGGTCAAGGCGCATTAGTCTGACGTCAGGACGTCAGGGTACTAATGCGCATGACCGACGTCATATCCTCAGTCTTTTTTGCCGCATGGTCCGATGCAGAAGCAGTTTTGCGAGTGCAGGTTGGCGTTCTGAAATTTTCTGAAGTCGGAGTTTCAGACCGAATCAAAGTTGGCTAAGTACCCCGTTGGGGAATATTTTGGTTTTTTCTTGCCTCAGTATTTAACCGGATGTCAGAAAAAGTGAATAACTGTATTTCTTGTGGGAAACAGATACCTCATAGGGATTACCATACCTTGTGTATACCTTGTTTAGGGCCTGAGCACGACATTGTTGGATGCCGCTCTTGTGCTAGATTTAACAAACGCACTATTAAGAGAAGGTTAGACTGTGCCAGGTTAGTTTTTGGGAAGCGTTATAATTATAAAATGCCGTCGGATGCTCCGACGCCCGCTTCAAAAGCGCAAGGACAAAGCAGCAAAGCCTAGAGTGGAAGAACCGACAGTCCCGGACGTCGGTTCTTTAGAAGGCTCAGTGGAGCCGGAGGTTCTGCCAGGAGTTTCTTTGGAGTCTCAGGGAGAGACTTTACTGTTACAGGATGTGTCCTCTCAGGAGGTAGGCCAGGCTGAAGGGGCTTCTCAGGTGGCTGTTCTTCCCTCTCTTCCTAAGGTGGTTAGAGCCTCCCCTTCTGTTTCCAAGGCTTCTTTGAGAGGCAGGCCAGGTTTAACTTCAGTGGGGTTTCTCCTAGCTCTTCAGGATCTTTGCCTAAGAAACATATGCTTAAAATGGCAGAGGATTTGATTACTATGATTAGAGGTTCTATGCCCCTCCTGATAAGAGGCCTAGGGTGGAACCTGAGTTTGAGAGTTTTGAGCAGTGTTCGAGGCTTCTGAGTCTTCGGCTGAAGACTTGCAGGAGTATCCTCCTTATTCTGATTCTGATGTGGATGATTCTACTCCTTCAGCTTCTCCTCCTGAGGATTTTTCATTTTCAGAGACTCTGCATTCCATGAGGGAGCATTTTAAATGGGAAGGTCAAGATTTCTCTGATTCCAGGAAGAGGCTTAGGAATTCTTGTTTTACCCCAGCATAGGCCTTTAGCTATACCTCCTGTTCTGAATGTGGTGGAAGATGTTTTTGCAGAGGCTTCCCTGAACCCTGATTCTTTGCCTCCTGCCCCTGTTAAACCGGATAGGTACTATAGGGTGCCTGAAGCTCATAAGTATCTTTTTAAGAGTCCTAGGGCAGACCCAGAAACTGTCTCTCAGGGGCCTAAAGGTGTTAAGGCTTCTGTTGTTAAAAATCCTGTTCCTCCTGATAAAGAGGCAAGGGCTTTGGACAGATGGGGAAAGAAAGTGTATACTTCTTCCACTTTAGCCATGAGGGCGTTGAATTGCCAGTTTCACATGTTAAAATATCAAAATTATCTCCTTTCACAATTGAAGTCTAAGGTGGATGCTCTGGCGGAAGGTATTGAGTGTAAAGAGTTGCAGGATTTAGTTCATGTGTCTGAACAGGTGGGTAAGCATTCCTTGCAATGTGGTTTTGATGCTGTGCAGGCCTCCTCGAGGGTGGCTGCCACTGGTTCTGTTCTTCGTAGGCACGCCTGGTTGAGGGATCAGAATTTAGCTGAGCATGTTAAGACAAGGATTTTGGATGCTCCTTTACAGTCTGACGTGTTGTTTGGTTCGCCTGTGGAAGCAGTTTTAAAGAAAATGGAGGACAAGGCTAAGTCTATGCAAACTGTTAAAGATTTTTTGCAGGTGCAGCCTCCGAAGTTTAGTAGAAATTGGCCTACTAAGGGGTGGACATTCCCAAGTTCAAAATGTTGACGTTACAACAGCTTTTACCTCTGCTGGGCAAAGATCACTGGATGGTAACTTTAGATCTCAAGGAGGCTTACCTTCATGTGCCTATCAGACTAAGTTGCAGGAAGTATCTGCGTTTTCGAGCTGGAAATTCCCATTATCAGTTCTCTGCATTGCCCTTTGGCTTATCTACTGCGCCCAGAGTATTCACAAAGGTTCTGGCTCCAGTGATAGCTTACTTCAGGCTAAAAGGAATTCAAATCTATCCTTACTTGGACGACTGCCTGATTCTGGCTCAAGAAAAGGAAGACCTTTTACAGCATTTGGAATATGTGATAGCAGTGCTAAGATGCCTAGGGTATTCTGTGAACGAAATAAAGTCCAGTCTAGTACCCTCTCAAGACATGTGCTTTCTGGGTGTGAGACTGAATACAGCAGCCCAGATGGCCTTTTTAACCCCTGACAAACAAAAGAATCTTTCCATTTACTTCCATCAACTATCTCTTCAGTCCGGGCTGACTGCAAGGACAGTCCTTCAAGCCTTAGGGTTCATGGCATCTTGTATTCTGGTGCTTCCCAATGCCAAACTGCATATGAGGAAGCTGCAATGGTATCTCAAAAATGTATGGACACAGCACTGCCAGGATTTGGACACTGTCATTCAAATAATACCTTGCATTCAACAGGAATTTTTGTGGTGGGCTCAGGAATGTCACCTAAACAAGGGACTCTCTGTGACCCGGCCAGAGGCGAGTCAGATTCTAACGACAGATGCCTCAGACATTGCTTGGGGAGCTCATCTAAATGGAAAGTGGATACAAGACAAGTGGCCTGCCAGACTACAGCATCTACATATCAACATGAAGGAGATGTTAGCAGTCCAGTTTGTATTAATGGCTTTCAAGGAGTTACTTCTTCCAGGGCAGGTGTTGATTCTAACAGACAACACAACTGTCATGTGGTACATCAACAAACAAGGGGGAACACATTCTTACCCGTTGTGCAGGCAAGCAATGATTTTATGGGAGACTGCGCTCAGCTTGCAACTAACTCTTCAGGCAAGGTTTCTGCCGGGAGCACAGAACTCCTTAGCAGATGTGTTAAGCAGACAAATCATGGATCCCCACGAGTGGAAACTGGATCTTCATGTATTTCGAAATTGACAGTGTCATGGGGAACTCCAGACATAGATCTGTTCGCTTCTCCACTAAACCACCAGCTGCCAAAGTTTTGCACAAAGAGGTTTCATCACACAGCTTGGAAAGTGGATGCTCTTTCTTTCAGTTGGAAAAATCTTCATGTGTATGCCTTTCCACCTCTGCCTCTTCTCCCAAAGGTGCTCCTAAAGGTCAGACAAGACATGCCAAGGATGATTTTAATAGCTCCAGATTGGCCTCGCAACACTGGTACCCATTACTGAGGAGTTTGGTAAGGAAGCCTCCATGGCCTTTACCTTTGATTCCACACCTGTTGTCTCAGAGGGACGGTCACCTGCTCAATGTCAAGCTTCACTCTCTTCATCTAACAGCCTGGCATATTCTGTTTTGAAACACAGCAGGTCTCAACTTCCTCAACAAGTTTTAAATGTGATTATGGAAGCCAGAAGACCTAGTACAAGGAAAGTGTACGCAGAAAAATGGAAGAGATTTTTATTTCGGAGTGCAGCAAAGAATTTGGAGATTTCTGAGCCTAATTTGAGTGTGGCTCTTCAATATCTTACTGAGTTATTGGACAAAGGTTTGTCTTTCTCTTCCATTAAGATTCATGCTGCAGCAATTTCAGCTCACTATGATTGTGACCCACCATTGTTTTCGCATCCTTTGTTCAAGCAATTTCTTAGAGGGCAAAGAATATAAGACCCCCACGTAGAGCTCCTACTCCTGCTTGGGATCTCAATTTTGTGTTGGAGAAACTTACTCTACAACCTTTTGAGCCTGCGGCTACTGCTGAATTGAAATACTTGTCATGGAAGACTGCTTTTTGTTGGCCATTACTTCTGCAAGAAGGGTTTCTGAATTGCAGGCCCTTATGGCGGTTGAGCCTTTTTGATTTTCCATAAGGATAGGGTATCATTACGCACTAATCCTTCTTTTTATGCCTAAGGTGGTTTCTAGTGTGGCTTTAAACCAAACTATTCATTTGCCTACTTTCTATGCAGATCCCTAAATAAGGGGAAAAGATTTTGCACACTTTAGATGTACACAGGCAGTTGCGTTATTATTTAAGCAGGACCAAGGATTTTAGGCAGTCTCAGCAGTTGTTTGTTTCTTTTGCTTTGAGTTCTCAGGGCAAGCCTGTGTCAAAACAAACTATTTCTAAGTGGATTGGGTTTTGCATTGCATTTTGTTATTCCCATCATGGCAAGGAGATTCCAGCTGGGATTAGGCCTCATTCCACTAGGGCTACTGCCACTTCAACAGCATTTCTAAGGGGTGGCAACTAAGGATATTTTGGAGGCAGCTACTTGGAGTTCAGTGCATACTTTCTCTAAGCATTACCACCTTCCTCTCTACTCTAAATCTAGGGCTGGTTTTGCCACAGCTATTTTGCAAGGCATGTTGACAGCTCCTGCTTCCTTATGATTTGCCAGCCTCCCTTACCTCTGCTTTGGGATTCTACCCAATGGTTAGGACTGCAGCAATGTGGAATGAAGAACATAGTACAGTTTTGTACCTACCATAAATGTAGATGTTCGAGGATCCACATTGCTGCAGTCCAATTTACCCTCCCTCCTTCCCCTCTGTGTTTAGGGGTTGTGTGGGTGAGGTTATACTCTTGTAATTTTGTATATATTGTACATATTTTTGGTGCAGGAGTGTTTGGTGTTTTTAGTTTTGGCCTTGTCTTTTTAGGGTCTTCTGACATCTGGGGCAAGAAAAGACTGAGGATATGACGTCGGTCATGCGCATTAGTACCCTGACGTCCTGACATCAGACTAATGCGCCTTGACCGACGTCAGCCATATACTTTGGTATTCGGGCCGACTGGGACAGCGGACTACCCCAATGGTTAGGACTGCAGCAATGTGGATCCTCGAACATCTACATTTATGGTAGGTACAAAACTGTACTTTTTGAGGAGGTATTCCTGGCTTAGGCTTCAGCCTCTGCCTGATGACATAAAGGCTAAGTTGCTGGATGCTCCTCTGGATAACAATGGCTTGTTTGGTACTGTTGCTGCTGATTTAAGTCCCTGCAGGAGAAAGGCAAGGAGTTACAGGATTTGAAACATAATTTTTGTTTCACCTGTGCCTAAGTTCCAAAGGAGCTATCCTTCCAAACCAGCTTTTGTTCAAAGACATGCCTGCCCCCCTCCTAAAAGTAAAAAAAAAAAAAAAAGTAGTGCAGGGGTTCCTCCAGTTAAAACTTCTCAGACTACTCCTGTACAGCAGCAGCCCTTTCTTGAAAAGCCTTATAGTATCTGACTACCACTCTCTTCCCAACTTCATTCTTCTCTCGCTTTGTCTTTTTCAGTCTCTTCCAAGTTTGGCTAAGCATAATCCAGGACTCATGGGTTCTTTCCATAATTTAGTGAGAGTATTTTATGGTTTGGGAATCCCTTCCTCCTTCATGGGCATCCCACAGCCACCTGAGGAACAGTTACACTTTTTCCTAGAGGTGCTTCAAGAACTGTTGAATCAGGGAACTATTCAACAGGTTCCACAGGACCACAGGGTAAAAGGGTTTTTGTTCCAGAATGTTTCTGGTGTCCAAAAAGTAGAGAACTTGAAGACCCATTCTGGACCTTTCCCACCTAAATAACTTTCTGAAGGTTTGTTCCTTTCAGATGTTATCTCTTCAGACCTTGTTTCCTTTACATCTTCCTCAGGCTTTCACGGTTTCTCTGGAGATCAAGGATACCTACCTTCACATACCTATTCATCCCCTTTTCAGGAAATTTTTACATCTCTGCTGCTTCCTGGCATTTTCAGTTCTGTGCTTTTTCCTTTGGCCTCTCTACTGCCCCAAGGGTATTCACCATATGCCTAGCTCCTATGTTTCCCGTTTGCAGGCTTCAAGTATTTTTTTACTTGGATGATCACCTGTTTCAAGCATCCTCTCCAGG
>NC_056735.1:834360212-834380494 GCF_019279795.1 Protopterus annectens
GCTGGCATAGATTTATGTGAAATTCCATGATTTACTTAGGTGTACATAATAGTCAGTGAATTAGATTAAAGTGGCATTAGGCTGCAAACAGTAAAACATATCATCATCCAGAATTCATACTGGATTATTATATGGCAGTCATTTTTCTTTGACAGAACTTTTGTCATTCATCTTCAGCCTTAAGAATGAATGGCAGTAGCAAAATAATGCAATGATTTAAGTAGCATATATAGTTGTAGCATTGCAGAGTCAGGCTGTGGCATGAATAACTGCATACTGGATTGATGGTGCATTCAGAAACTAAGTATAAAAAAGAGAATGTTTGCCAGCAATAGCTTTGTATTGTTTCAGCACAGTAATAATGTCTAATAGTACATCCATCTGCAACAGAAATAAATGATCTGTGGCATCCCTTCTTAGTTAAACACTGCATATGATGAATCAGGCACCAATTACAGGCCATTGTATGTAACTTTTGGACTTTATTTCAGGAGCAGTTTGTTTTGTTGCTGAAGGACATATTGAAAGGCCAGTTAAATCAGCATTATGCTCTTCCTACTGTTGCACTTACTAGCAAATTCCAATGGTGATATTATTGCTCATTGCACTTTATATACTTCTTTCATCATTTCCTTTGTTTTGTAATGCAGATGTAAATGAATTGGAGAGAGTGCCTGTGTTATCTGTTGTACATATGAAATAATAACTTTAATAAATTTCACTGAATCTTGCTATGTTTTCCTTTGTTTGTCATGCTTGTGTTAAAAAGAAGAGGAGACAAAAATCTACACGGCCTTTGGATCTGAGGTGCTTGCCTGTTAGTAGTATATATAGGCAATACATCAGCATGAGAGGAATACTTTACTCCACACCTATCAAGTTTGTAAACAAACATGGTTAGAACTGTTTAAAATATAGTGCCACAGATAACCAGAAAAGAAAAGAAAAGACAAAAATATCTAACGTATTTGGTGAAAACACACACTAGCCAGTCAATGAAAATGGCAACACACATGAAGATAAGTGAAACAATACTTAGGCCTAATCATTTCCAGTGCTGTTTAATAGAACGGTTGGTTTATTTGGAACTTATATGTGTTTGACTTCATTCACATCTCTCCCATCAGGGTTAATTGCTTGTTGTAAAAACATTTCAGTCTAGTCAGTGTTGGGGGTTCAAGTGCCTAGGTGGGGTAACACTTCCCTGTGAGGCTGTTGGATGTGGACACATGGCTTGACGGCAGTCTAGCTGCAGTGACATATGGCCATGGGCATTTTCCTGTGGGTGTAGTAGATCCCCAGCACCATATCCATAGGTGGCAGACGCAAACCCTCAGAGTGAGAAATTCTGCATGCCCCCAGGGGCACAAAGGTATAATTGTCTGTAGTACAAGCTGCTGCAACCAGATGCTAGGGGGCATAAACGTGGCTCTGTGAAACAAGTGTACAATCGGCAAAGCCTTTATTAATGTAACATGTGAAATGATGTGTATAGTGCTTGGTGTGTACTTTACGCAAATACAATCACAACTTATAAAAATGTGCCACAGCACGTAAGAAATCCTGCACATTGCTGTAGTCACACTTATGTTGGAGAATGCGTTTTAGGTGATGCTTCTTTACAATAGACTTTAAGTGGTGTCACTGGCATCCCCCTAATAAGTGATTATATTTAGTAATCAGTTCGATTTTGTTTTTGTTGCAGAACAGACAGAAGGTCAAAAAGCTGTACTGTAGGCCATCCAAGTAGCACCTTCAGTCAGCGGTGGCATGCTTCCACCTGATTATTGGTTTGTGGAAGATCCATGTCAGAGAAATCACACACATTGCAGAATTTCAAAGGATAAGATGTTGGCAATAGTGGTGTAGCAGAGAGGGAGGCATACTTCCTTGGTCGGCCATGCACATAATGATGGTCCAGAAATGCTGATTTGGGCTTAGTGCATTCCAGTAGCATAGACTCAATCTCCATAAATGCAGACACAACATCATTTACTGATAGGAAAGCCAGTGCAGTCAACTTGTGGATGGCTATTGTAAATGCAGTTTCTGGATCATTAAAAGCCACAAGCTGGTAATGCTGGAGTTGCCACTAGATGATCTGGGCAAAATGAAACACACAAACCTTTAGAATGCTCTTGGGGAATTGCTTACATCTGGCACAAACTGCTGCCTTCTCAAAACCAGTCATGATGTTACCTGGATGAAAGGTGCATACAAATATCTGCAGCCATCCCCTTAAGCATATCTCACATGTTGTTGTATGCTGTCTCTGTTTTCCAAGTCATTAAAGAGTAATCCAGGGGAACAATCCTATTAGTAGTGAGAGTGGCAATGAATTCATCCAAAGTGTACAACTGGCAGATATTGGGAATGTGCCATCCATAAGTATGATGTGTGACCTGCGCAGATCTGCCAGATTTTGAGCTGTAGTAGACAAAACAACTGAGTCGTTATCATCCATATCCGACTTTCTTCTTAGGGGAAAGGTACCACTGCAAAGTGGGTACTGGCTGACATCAATGTCTGCTAGCATTGCAGGGGGTATTGAAATGGATGTCCATGCCCTCTGTCATATTCTGGTAATGGTGCGCTGGAGGGTAGCATGGCAAGGCATCTCTTGTAGCAACATTGTCATCTGCCATTTCAAGAACACTCTGCATTGCTTGACTATGCAAATCATTACTGTGTTCTGCACTCTGCCATTGTTCTGCACACAGCACTACTACCTGTGCAGTGGTTACATCAGGCCCATGTTGGTGTGGCAGGGATTTCTGTAGCTTTTCCCACTCTACATGGTGAACTCTGATAGCTTGGCCTCTGAAGGCTGTTATCCTCTGCACGATACATGCCCAGTATCATTTGGATACCATCTCATGCTCTAAATGATATAAGTATCCCTCTATCACTTTCATTGGCTGGGCATTGTCCAATATCTGCTGCCAAGCTGACCTAGTCTGTACTCATATGCAGTATCCATCATGTCAACAATACTTGTAGAGGGCCACTCAGCATCCATGTTGTACAGTGTAGCAATGCTGGGCGACTGAGATGCTCGAGATATTAGGTACAGGCTGGTTTGTGGCTGTGGGAACCATCAAGTATTTCACCTTGTGAAGTATAGCTCCTGTAGTGGCTTGCAATGTCTACTAACATACATAGTGGCTTACGACTGCGGTGTGTCAGAAAGGGGTGTCTTTTGTTGTGTGTACTCCATCTTGCTGCTGCAATATCCCTTGCTAGAGCTCAGTGAGATATGCTGTATTTCCAAAGTGAACAGCACTGGGAAATTCACTGACTTATAAAATTGTAGGTGTCTAAGCTGGATGAATACACTAGTGACACTGCCTTTAATGAAAAGTTCCCCTTTAACAGCCTGCTGTCTGTCATGACCATTCAGATCACATTGCCCAATCTCATTTCCAAATACAGGGTTTACTTAGGGACATTTCCCTTTATACTTCCCTTTTCTGCATGACTGCCTCTACATATGTTTTTCCTATCTGCACCTATAATAGGATGATTCTGATAGACCTCCAAGTGCCACACATGCTGATCCATGACACTACAGTCTGCTTTGGTAAGTGAGATGGGATATTAATCATATGTTTGCCATATGTAATACAGTCTCCCTATTGTACATTTGTAGTGAGATTGAAGGGTACTGCTGTAATGTCATGTAGACTGTACAGCTATGTATTGGCCAGACTTGCTTCCTTCCTTATACCATTTGCTGTGTTCTGGCGTGTCAGAGGGGATTGCAATCACTAAACTCGATATTCATTCTGGCATGTGCTTTCTATCCTGCTTGTAAAGCAGGGTGAGGGGCACATACCCAGATATTCAGAGTTATATGCTTCCTATTCTGCTTTACAAGCATGCCACTACATGTGTCTTCGGTGACATATTCACACAGTTTATAGGTGGGGTTCTTCAACTTCAGCCTATCTAATGCCTAGCTTTCCATCACTTGTACACATTTTTCTCAACCTTTTAGCACAAGATATCTGTAATAATGGTCAGACAGTGGGCCACATCTATGGGCATATTTTAAATATTGCACTTATAAAATTAGAAAGTGAATAGAATATCAGGTATTGTCTTGGCAAGCATGTGTAAATTGATATAGTATCTTCAGCTCAGAAGGATGTCGTTATTTGGTGACGTTGATCCTTAGTGATTTAGCAGACATCGACAATTGTTTTATATGCAGACCACTTCAATGAGGCAAACATCTCTGGATGTTCTGCAGAAATCTGGACAGTTGGAGGTATGTTTGCATGCTCTGTATCTTGCTCCACTATGCTTTATACATCTGTGATGATCACCATTCTACTGTTACAAACAGCCTGTAGCTTTTGTTATGGATTGTTGCAGTGTACCAGTTTTCTGTTCAGCCTGAAACACCACCGTGTTTCTGCTGCATTTCTCTATGGTATAGCAGTGGCCTTTTCATTTTGGCATTGTAGCTCACGAGGAAATGTCTCACGACCTACACACTAGAATGCCAGTATTGGCTTGGTGCAAGTTATTTTTTCCTTCGGCACAAAAAAATCATGTATGCTTAATTCCTGCAGTGTAAATGTGTGGAGCATTTATTGTGTTATGAACAGCATGGTATCATTATAGTAGTAATTTAGTGAAAGTGATATCTGCAACTTTTAAGTACTTTAGGTATCAAATAGGCAAAGCCAGCAAGTAGGAGAGCTCCATGGCATCTTAGAACCAACTGAATGGTCTCCCCATTTCTTTGGTTACTGTAACGGCAATTATGTTCTCAAACCAAAACTATCCTTCTAAGGAATTTACTTTGGTTTTGTCTGCCCTTACTCTGTACACAAAACATAAGTTATTCAGTCTGTGAAATGTGCCATTGTGATACTTGGTGACCTGAAGACCAATTTTGGTGGGTTGGTAACACAAACATGAATGCAAGCAACCTGCCAGTCAATCAGATGTTCATCATATTGATCACTGCTGCAGTAGCCTTAGCTCTATGAGTTATATCCTGCCAAGTATATAACAGCTGGCTTCTTCCTAATGCCAAAACTATATGGCAGGTAGAACTGAGCTGACTAAAAGATAAGTTTGGATACCAAGCCCTTCAGAAGTTTACTGCCACTGAACAGTACGCTCCTCTGAGCCTTTCAGGGATCAACAGCTGGCTTGTGCTGTTCCTTTGCTGGGCAGATAAGTTCCCTTTGTAGAAAAAAATTCCATTTAATTAATATTTTATGTTTATTATTAATACTTTCCTATTCAAGAAAGTCATTTTAAAACAATGATTTGTGTTTTAATGGACTGTCTCAAGACTGTACTGTACTTTTAAAAGGGAGTTTACCATTTTCCTATCAGTTTAATTCACTTTACTTTAAAAAAGTAACTGTAAACCATTTTTCAGTGGACCAATTCTGTTTATTTTACTTTGTAGGGCTGGAAAAGTGTTTTAAAGTTTTTTTATTGTGTTTATCTGTGAAAAGGTGAGTTTTAACAGTATTTGCTACTTGTTTTCCCTGGGAATGTGCACTATTTCCGGCTCGACCTTCGAACAATCTGTCAGTATCATGGTAGCACCTTCTTCCAGCCAGAAAAGAAAAAGTTAAGCAAACAGCCTTTGCCATAACAGCAGGCTAGCAATTTGCCTCTGCCAAAGGTGGATGACTATGCTGTGGCCATTAGTTGTATCCTACACCACTTATCTTTTACCATAGATCCCACTGGTGTAGCACTTACAGCTACTATGGACCAAGAAAGTTGGCCATGTCTTCTCTGGCTTTTGGGGTCCACTGAGTAGGCAAGGAAAAGCAACTCTTGTCAGAGAGGGAACAAGAAAGACTTTCCTTTTTTGTCAGAATGTTGTGATCATTCCTGGGAAAGCAGCTGCTGGCATTATTAACACTGATGGTCCCAGTAGGTTTACCTTTATAAACCCGAATCACAGTGGTGCGATTGCTCATATGAACGAATCGTAACCGCAAAAGTAAGAACAGCGACAATTCCATATGTTCGAAAATCAGCAAATCGAAAAGATTTCCTGATTTTCAAACATAAATATCGAAAGAAAAAAATAAATGTAAAGCGAGGGGGGGGGGCTTGTCCCCCTGCACCCCCCATTTGGGGGGCTGTACCCCCCACACCACCCTACTTTAATATTCTAACTCCAAGATTGCACTACAGTGGGGAAAGGGACCATTTTCTGACCCTCCACTATAGTGCAATCCACTTGACAATGTTGAATGTGCAATGAAGGAATGTTACTGTGCATTTGCTCATTGCACATTCGAACCTTTTTCAGTTCGGCATTTGTAAACTTTGCAAACAGCCTTTCAGACAATTGCTGTTCACCCGTGCGCAATACACACACATGAAGGTAAACCATCCCAGTATTCCTGTCAGGCAAACAGAAAACTTAGCATATATCTACTTCTCCTCAAATTTCCTTATAAAGGAGTAGTTTACTATGTCTGGCTGAGGGTTTAAGTCAGGCTATCGATCCTTCTAAAGTAGTTTCTGGTAAAAGAAAGAGGAATACCTCCTTTCCTTAAGAGATTCTGAATCTGGGCAGGATGACAAAGACACCGACGGAAAGTTTTTACCTCAAATTTCTGATTCAGACTTGATGAAGAGCTCAGTTTCTGACTCTCCCTGAGGACGTTCTCATTCTCTGTGACTATTGCTTGAATGTTGCAATGTTTCCAATGGGAGAACAGTAAGTTTTTCTGTCCCTCAGAAAGTACTATAAGCTGTTACAGAAGTAATTTCCAGAACCTGCACCCATCCCTCCACTTCTGCCAGCTTTGGAGTATATGTCTGTTACTGTCTGCAGTTCTCCTGACAGTCAGCCAGCTTCCCCTAAAAAGGCAGAACTGATTTATAAATCTATAAATCTTCAATCTTTTAGATTAGTATAAACACTTCCCAAACCTGATCCAGCAACTATAGCTTGAGTTAGTGCTTCTGCCACCAGTGACTTAGTTAATTTCAGTCCTGGTATCTGTAAGAATGGGAAGAAATATGGAAAAAAAGTATATACTTTAACAACTTTGATTTTCAAAATATTGAATCGTCTAATGCACGTGTTAAGGTTTGTTCTGAGTAATTATGGAAGCATGAGAAATGTTTCATCTGTAATTTCTTTTTGTGAGGAAAAATCTGCTTTAAATATTTTAATTTCTTCTATTGCTCAAGTCGCTACTCATTGTTTTCAATGTGTGTGACTCTGTTAATACTTCTTTGAGAGCTATGGCCACTGGTACTGTTTAGACGAGGTTTGCATGGCTGCATTCTCAGAAACTCCCAGATGATGTTAAAAATTAGATTTTAAATTCTCCTTAGGATAGAGATTTAGTTTGTGGCCTGTCTCCTACAAAGGTGATCAGAAATGTAATGAAATGTGTAAACTGATGACAGGAATCTCTAAAACTTTCAGCCCTCCTTTTCCAAGGGATTCTGTAACTCATCATCTAAATTCTAGTAAGAAACAAATTAAACAGTCTGATCAAAATACAGGTAAATAGATGTTTAAGAAGAAACAGCTAGGGATTCCAAGAAGAATTTTGGAAATTCCAAAATCCATGGGCAGTCCAATAAGTCAGAATGACTATTTAAGACATTGTTACCCCACCACCACCACCACCACCAACAACAACAACCTAGTAGCCTCCTTTTTCTTCCACAATGTCTCTTTTCTCTTTGGTAATGGATAGTTTCAGATAAATGGGTTCTGAAGATCATTTATCAAGGTTACAGATGGCATTGGGAGGAAATTCCTCCTTTCCATGGGGTAATTCCTCATCCTCCAGAGTAGAGTCTTGTACTTTAACCTGTCCATCATCACATGCTGTCCCAGGAACTGATGGAAATAGTTCCCCCTTCTCAGGTGGGAAAGAAGTTTTCTTCAAGTATGTTTTAGTGCTATCGAAAAAAAAAATGTTTGGGGATCAGATGTTCTTCGTGTTTCACTGTTGCAGTCATCACATTTGGGTTATCTGCTTGCAGTAGCCCTCAGTCGGCCTGATTATCAAAGTCTTGGGTCTTGCATCAGTTGCTGTGTCATCTTCCATGTCAGGTAGTCAGGGGTATGAAGCATGCAGCCAGTGCCATTACATCAGTCTTTCTTGCCGTGTGGTGCCCGAAGCAGAAGCAGTTTGCAAGTGCTGGTCGTCCGACTCCTGAAATTTTTGTTTTCGAGTTTCAGAACCTAAATCTTCAACTAAAGCTAAGTTCCTCGTTGAGGAAACTTTTTCTTGCTCTAAACCGATGTCAGTAAAAGTCTATAATTGTATTTCTCGTGGAAAGCAAATACCTCATAAAGATTTTCATTCATACTGTATTCCTTGCCTAGGCCCTAATCACGATGTACCTCGCTGTCGGTTTTGTGCCTTATTTAAACAATGAACTATTTTGCGCTTCTAAATATTTTGGTACTCGGTTCAATTATCCAGATATGGCTTCGGTAAACCATCCGACTACCGACATTCTGAAGAAACACAAAGATAAAGACAGAGTCAGGCCACCTAGGTCCAAAGTTGCCCATGATGCTTCTTCTAAGCTAGTTGCCAGTTCGCCTGTACTCAGTGAGGTGCTTTCACAGCCCCTGATACCCACTACTTCAGATTCGCAGGACTATACTGAGACCCATTCGGAGTCTGGTATGCCGTGAGATGCTTCAACTGTGGAACCTGCAGATGTCTCTACCTTGGATGGGTCCGGAGCTGCTGTGCAGGCACCGGCTTCTGAGGGTATATTCAGGCCTACTGACTTGCATATTAAACCGACGCCATCTTCTTCTTCAAGACCTAAAACTCGATCCATGCCTAGAAAACCGACACCCAGACCGCATGGTCAGGCCTCTATGCTTAAAAAACAAATGATAAGAATGGCTGAAGACCTTATTACTTTAATCAGGGGAAGTCAACCTTCCCCCACTAAGAGACCTAGGACTGAATTTGCCTATGATTCTTCTGATCAGCATTCTGAAATTTCTGTTTCTTCTGATGACCAGGATTTACCCTTATCTGCCTATGAGGATTCTGATGCAGAGGAATCTATTCCCTCTGCTTCCCCTCCAGTGGATTTCTCCTTTGGTGAAACCTTGCATAGTCTTAGGGAGCACTTCCGCTGGGAAAGCCAGGATTACTCTGATTCTAAAAAGAGGCTTAAGGATTTCTTAATCCTGCCCCAACACAGGCCTTTAGCTATACCCCCTCTACTGGACATTGTTGATGATGCCTTTACGGAGTCTAGCTTGGCCCCTGACTCCTTACCTCCTGCTCCCAGAAAACCAGATAGATATTACAGGGTTCCTGACTCTCACAAGTTCCTGTTTAAAAATCCTACTGTGGATCCTGAGACCATTTCACAGGGACTCAAGGGCATAAAGGCTACTACTGCCAAAAATCCTACCCCCTCTGATAGAGATTCCAGGGCACTGAATAGATGGGGTAAGAAGGTATACACTTCTACAATCTTGGCCATTAAGGCCTTAAATTGCCAGTTTCATATGCTAAAGCATCAGCAGCATATTATTGGATTGCTTATGACTGTGCTGAAAATAAGGATTTACAGGATTTAATGCATTCTGCTGAACAAGTTGGAAATCATACTTTGCAATGTGGTTTTGATTCACTAGAGGCATCTTGCAGGGCTGCTGTTACTGGGACTGTACTTAGAAAGCATGCTTGGCTTAAGGAGCAATCTTTGCCAGATCATGTTAAAGCTAAATTGTTGGATGCTCCCCTAAACCAGGACCGCCTGTTTGGCAACAAAGCAGAAGAAGTACTTAAAAAGATGGAGGAAAAGGCTAAATCCATGCAAACTGTTAAAGATTTCCTGCAAGTGCAGCCTCCAATATTTAGTAGGCATTGGCCCTCTAAGAATTGTTCCTTTCCTGCTTCTTCCAGGCCTTCACAGTCCAAACCCAAACCCAGCAGAACACTCAGGCTTCAGTCCCAAGGTACGCACAGGACTAAGCAGTGTGGGGCTCCCACTTCAAACAGGTAGTAGTAAGACCCCCCCCCCCTTATGGTAAACTGTCTCAATGACTTAACTTTAAAACTTCCAAGCCCTTCTCAACTGACTGCTCCTTTAGGGGAAAAATTGCTCTGCAGGCAAAAAAACTGGAAACTCCTCTCCCAGGACAAATGAGTTTTAAATATAGCTTCCCAGGGATACAGATTCCACTTCCATAATTTACCAACCCCAAATGGTTGGCCAGATCTACACCTAAATCAGTGGGCAGAGGCTCAAAAGCAAGTTCTCTCTCTCTCTTAAGTATAAGGGCTATTCAAACTGTCCCAGAAGAGGAAAAGGGGCAAGGTTTCTACTCAAGATTATTTCTGGTGCCCAGAAAAGACAACTCCTGGCATCCTATCCTGGATCTCTCTATCCTAAACACTTTTTTGGTGATCCCAAAATTCAAGATGCTAACTCTTCACCAGTTGCTTCCTTTGCTAGGCAAGGATTCCTGGTTGGCAACACTGGATTTAAAGGAAGCTTACCTGCACATCCCAATCAGGGAATCTTGCAGAAGATACCTATGCTTCAAAGCAGGCTTCATGCACTATCAGTTTTCTGCACTGCCCTTTGGCTTATCTACTATGCCCAGGGTATTCACAAAGTGCCTAGCTCCAGTCATTGCATTTTACAGGCAAAGAAATATTCAAATATACCCATACATGGACAATTGTCTAACTCAGGCAGAAAGCCAGAACATACTATTGAATCATCTGGCATTTGTACAAAAAGTGATTACTTCTCTGGGGTACACCATAAAAGAAAATAAATCACATCTGGTACCCTGCCAACAAACTGTATTCCTGGGAGCAAGCTAGAGCACAACTTCCCAAATGGCTTTCCTCACGCCAGAGAAACAGGTTCATTTGACAGCTTACTTCAAACTTATGGCCACAAAGACCCTGCTATCTGCAAGACAAATACTGCAAGCCTTGGGGTTCATGGCCTCCTGCATTCTTCTAATTCCATATGCAAGACTGCATATGAGGAAACTACAATGGTATCTAAAAAGCCTGTGGTGTCAACATTCTCAGGATCTAGAAGCAATGATTCCTATCATACCTTGCCTACAGTTAGAGTTCCTTTGGTGGGCAGAGGCCTGCCACTAAAACAAGGTACTGCCATTCACTCTCCCCCATGCTGCCCAAATCCTAACAACAGACGCATCGGACTATGCATGGGGGGCTCACCTGACAGGGAGGTGCATTCAGGGCAAATGGAATCTAAGTCAAATGCACCTGCATATCAATAAAAAAGAAATGTTAGCTGTACAGAATGCTCTGACAGCCTTCAAGGACTACATTCTTCCAGGACAGTTAATAGTGAAGACGGACACCACCACTGTTATGTGGTACATAAACAAGAAGGGGGGAACCCACTCATACCCTCTCTGCAGACTAGCCATGGCTCTGTGAAACACAGCCTTGAGTTGCCAAGTGCACCTATAGGCTCAATTCCTGACAGGAAAGCTAAATACACTGGCAGATGATCTAAGCAGAAATCTCATGGACCCACACGAGTGGAAACTGGAACCAAAGACATTCAGCATGTTGATAAACAAATAGGGGAGCCCAGAGATAGACCTGTTTGCCACCCCCCGAACTACCAATTGGACAAATTCTGCACAAGGACTCCCCACAAACAAGCTTGGAAAGTGGATGCCCTGTCCTTCACCTGGAAAAATCTATCAGTTTATGCCTTTCCTCCTCTGCCTCTCCTCTCCAAAGTACTACTAAAGATCAAACAGGACAAACCAAGGATGATACTGATTGCACCAGACTGGCCACGACAACACTGGTACCCCCTCTTGCACAGTGTGTCACTGCTGGCACCATGGTACTTATCTCAGACCCCTACCAGGTTGTCCCAGCAGAAGGGCCAGATTCTGCATCCTCGGCTTCAAACCCTGAACCTGGCAGCCTGGCTAATTACCTGATCTCTCCGTTACCATCCCTCACTAAACACGTGTTGGATGTCATTCTGGAGGCAAGGAGGCCTAGTACTAGAAAATCTTATGCTGAAAAATGGAAAATATTCTGTTCCTGGAACTAAACTCAGGGGATGATCACAGCAGTGCCCATTTTACCTCAGATTCTTCAATACTTAACTGAGATGTTTCACAAGGGCCTTTCCTTTTCCTCCAACAAAATGCATGCCTCAGCCATTTCAGCTCATTACAACACAGAACCACCCCTCTTCTCTCATCCACTGCTCAAACAGTTCCTCAAAGGGGCCAAAAACTTAAGACCACCCAGGAGAGCCCCTATTCTAGCCTGGGACCTTAACTTTGTTTTGGAGAAACTTACTCTATCTCCTTTTGAGCCAGCTGCAAATGCAGATTTGAAATTCCTTTCTTGGAAGACAGCCTTCCTTTTAGCCATCGCTTCAGTAAGAAGGGTGTCTGAATTACAGGCCCTTATGGCAGTGGAGCCTTTCATCATTTTTCATGCTGACAGGGTGTTCCTCAGGACCAATCCCTCCTTCATGCCCAAGGTAGTATCCAGTTTGGCTCTTAATCAGTCTATTCATTTGCCAACCTTCTTTTCTAATCCACAGAATAAAGGGGAATGGATACTGCACTCCTTAGATGTGCACAGGCAACTTAGATTTTACTTGGACAGGACTAAACCTCTCAGGAAATCTGAACAGCTGCTGGTGGCATTTGCTGCACATTTATATCATGTTATCGAAAGATGAAAATAGCAAACGCTATTTCATCGAACCTAAAATATCTAAACCACACATCGAACATTCAGAACAGCGATTTTTTCCTTGGGAAAAAATTTGCTATTTCGAAACACATAGACACAACACAAGCACACCTAAAAACATCAATACACACACATACACATAATCCTACAACTAACCTTACACTAAACTATACATACACTACTATCTATCCACTTACCTTAACCCAAACCCTAATCCTAAGGTCCGTCACTATCGTACACTCACCTAACCTGCACCCTAACCCTAACTCACAACCCACCCCTAACCCTAATTCACCTAACCCACACCCTAACCCTAACTCACCTAACCTGCGCCCTAACTCACCTAACCCATGCCCTAATCCTAACAACCACACAATCGCACAATTACCTGAACCCGACCTGTAAATTTCCACCACAGCAGTGAAAATAGCGAAGCCACAGAACCGGCCAACTGAATTCTCTCCCTAGGAAAGAATTCGGTGTTCTGCAGATCCGCTATTTTTAGCATTCGCTCAAAATGGGTCGATATTAGATGTTCTGATATAGACCCTTTGCTGCAGGGGCAGAGGGGAAGGCCATTTCAAAGCAAACCATTTCTAAATGGATAGGCCATTGCATTAATTTCTGCTACAAGCACTGCAGGGGATAAGACCACATTCAACCAGGGCTGCATCTACCTCTACAGCCTTTCTCAGAGGTGTCCCTACCAGGGACATCCTAGACACTGCTACCTGTGGTTCTGTACATACTTTCACCAAGTATTACCATTTACCTATTTTCTCTAAATCCAGAGCTGGTTTTGCCACTGCAGTCTTGCACGGCCTTATAGCTAGTTCTAACGCAATCTAAAGTCCTCCTCCCCATACTTAGCTTTGAGAATCTACCCAAATGTGATGACTGCAACAGTGAAACATGAAGAACATAGTACAGTTGTGTACACTTACCATAAATGTAGATGTTCGAGTGTATTCACTGTTGCAGTCCTGGTTACCCTCCCTCCAGCCCCCTGACTTCTTTTGTCTATACCTCTATTCCTTTTTTTTTTTTACTATGCTTAAAAGCTTTTTGGTGTATTTGCTTTTTGGGTGGAGGTATTACCTTGTGTGTGTGTATATATATATATATATATATATATATATATATATATATATATATATATATATATATATATATATTTAATTGCTTCCCATTAGGGGGGCACCTGACATCTGGGGCAAGAAAAACTGATGTAATGGCGTCGGCTGCATGCTTTATACTACTGACTACCTGACGTCATGGAAGATGAGACAGCAACTGACGCAGGACCCAAGACTTTGATAATCAGGCCGACTGAGGGCTACTGCAAGCAGATAACCCAAATGTGATGACTGCAACAGTGAATACACTCGAACATCTACATTTATGGTAAGTGTACACAACTGTACATTCTTGATATTTCTTTCCTAAACTTGTTTGTGATAGTGCCCAAAGTCAAAATGATGTCACATCACAGCCTGTTACCTTTTCTTTCTCATTCAAGTTTTCTTGTATCATTAGATTTAAACGTGCTTATCATCACATTCCTATTCATCCAGATATCAGGTGTATTCTTAAGGCTTCTGTGTCTGGATCACATTATCAGTTCTCTGCCTTACACATTAGACCAGGAGTGTTCAAAAAGTGTGTATCTCCAGTTATAGTTTTTTTGCAGGCTATGCGGTATCCCCATTTTTCCATATTTAGATGACTTGCTTGTCTTGGTGGAGACTTTTTGAAAATATCAGGAATATCTCTCTCTCTGAAGATTCATAAGGAATCCCCTGAGACCACTGTAGTGATTCCCTTCAGGACCAGGCAACTGTGGTTCTCTCTGCTGTTGAAAATGGCCAGGGACAATTACCATAAGCTTCCTCACAGACTGAATCTACTATCACAAGAACAGGTGTTTAAAACACAATGACACTAATCAACTTGAGTTGAATGCCTGAATGATAGGATTTTAATTCCCTTAAGGCACCAGTTTAATGAGGAAGTGGAGCAGGTATTAATGGTGGCAAGAAAGCCTGCTACTAGAAAAATCATATATTAGGAAATGGAAAAGGTGTTGTAGTTTGTGCCAGCAAAACAACCAGCATACATTCAGGGCTAGTCTTTCTCTGGTTTTACAATATTTGTGTGAGTTCATAGGTTCATAGGTGTGTACTAGGCTAATGGCCCTGGATCCTTTACAAGCCTAGCCTATAGAAGTGCCCTGGTATTGTGCCTCCCAATGTTAGTTTCCAGTGCCAATATCAAGTAGAGCCACTGGAGTGATCCCCGAGGTGAACTTTCTATTTCCCATCCACTCATCAAGATTTCTCTTGAAGAGGGCCAGTGAGGTGCTCTGCTTGATATGTATGGGACGTCTATTCCAGAGCATGGGCAGTTTCTAATTATGAACCTGTCCCTTCAACATGTTCTGCTGATTGTGGTAATGAGGTTGAGGTCTCTGGAGCATGTGATGTAGAGGGATTGGGATTTCTTTAGATGTAGCATTTCTAACAGAGCTGGGTCAGACATGGCTTTGTAAGTCAAGCAGAGATCGCCTCTTAGTAGACAATATGAGACAGAGAATAGCTGGAGATTTTTGAGTCTGTCAGTGTAGGACATGTGTTTAAGGCCTAGGATCCTCTTCATGAGGTTCTGTTGTCTAGTGAGGTACATGCCAAATGTGGCATTATACTCTATGATTGGTCTAATGAGGGAGGATTAGAGAGAAATGATGACCTCTTTCTTCCTGGATGCAAAACCCTTCGTAATGAGATGTGACACACAGAAGGACTTTCTGACCATAGTGGCAATGTGATGGTCGAAGGAGAGGTTGCTGTCAACCTGTGTCCCCAGATCTCTTATAATGCCTTCAATGTTAAGTGGGCTCCCATCAATATGGTAATCAGTGGGAACTGAGTTTTTCCCAAAGGGGATGATGCATGTTTTGGCATTAAGCTTAAGACCATGGTTTCAACTCCAGTCACTGGTCTCAGTGAGGCCTTTCTGTAGGATGTCTGCATCATTTGGAGAGTTAATAATGGCTCCCAGCTTGCAGTTGTCTGTGAACTTGGTCAGCCAGAGTCCCTCCATGTTGGCCTGGACTTCTGAGAAGTAGATGCCAAACAGGAGAGGGCCCAGGACCGATCCCTGTGGGACTCCACTCATGACTGGTCAGCAGTCTGACCTGAAGTCCGCTACTTTCACACCGTGGGTTCTATCTGTGAGCTGATTTTCAACTCACCTAATGATATAGGGATTGATGCCTAGTTTGGTGAGTTTATCAATAATTCCTGAGTGAGGAATGGTATCAAAGACCTTGGCCAGATTGAGGTAGGCTGTATGAATTGCCTTACCCTCATCCACAGCTCTGGTGACTGACTCAAAGAAGTCAACCAGGTTGAGCAGGCATGATCTCCCTTTCACAAAACCAAATTGCGTGGGATACAGAGTTTGGAGATTTCCTATATCCTTGTTAATTAGGTCCACGATGATGTGCTCCATAGTCTTACATATCATATTCATCAGGCTAATGGGGCAATAATTGCCAGGGTCTGTATTTGCTCCTCCTTTATGGAGAGAGATGACTGTAGCAGTATGCCATTTGGTAGGGACAAAGCCTGAAGTGAGGCTCTGAGTGAACAGGGCACACAGATGTGGTGCCAGTTTACTTTGTAGTTCATGTAGAACACAGCCAGGATATTGTCGGTTCCCATGGAAGCTGTATTCTTGTCCTTGGACAATGCAGCTTTAACCTGTGCTGAAGTAATGCTTGGTGCCTTGGATTCTTCCAGTATTGAGCATGGTCCTTGGGGGGGGGGTAAAGTTGGCACTGAATCTATTGGCCAGTATGTTGGCAATATCTGTTGGCTCAGTTACTATTCTGTGACCTTTCTTACTCTTATATCAAGGTTCATTTGTTAGCCATTCAGCAAGTCTGCCGAAGGATCCGCCTCTTTTAACACATTCTCATGTCAGAATAATTTTTAAACATTTTCTTCATAAGATTAACCAGTGGCCCTCCATGGGATCTTAATTTTGTGTTAGAGAATATAACACTTGCTCCATTTGAACCAGCTAATCTGGATGACTTGAGTTTCTTAACATGGAAAACAGTTTTACTGATTGCTCTGACCTCTGCAAGAGGTGTATCTGCATTGCTAGCTCTTATCTTGAGTCAACCCTATCTCATTAACAGCAGGACTAGGGTTTCTTTGAGATCTAATCATTTTCTGCCTGAGGTGGAGTTCATGTTTACTTCAAGTCAAAGTATCCATCTCCCTGTTTTCTTTCCAGAACCCTAAAATGAGGGATGAAGGATACTCTCTACCTTGAATGTCCACAGACAACTCAGATACTATCTTGACAGAAATACATTTTTCAAATCTTCTAATCAAGTGTTCATTTCATGCGAAGGTAAAAAGAAGGGACAACCTGTATAAATACAGACTATTTTCAAATGGTTGTCTAAAGCTGTTACCTTTTTGCTATACTCACCACAGCAAAACTGTTTCAGGCAGGGTCGTCAAAGCTGTTTCAGGCAGGGTCAAAGCCCACTCAGTCAGGGCCTTGGATTCAACAATGGCTTTTTGGAAATTGTAAGATTGTAGAAGTATTCTAGAAACTGCCAATTGGTTCTCTCTTCATACTTTCATAAAGCACTGTAAGCTTGATTCCTTCTCTAGGTCTGGATCAGGCTTAGCATGGACAATTCTCCATGGGATCCAGGACCCTTCCTTCACATTCCAAATGTAGTAAGCTAAGATAATCTACCCATATAGCTAAGGGTACTGCAGCAGTGATCAATATGATGAACTTAGTACAGTGCGTAAGTAAACTTTCCATAACAGTAGGTGTTCAGGTGATCACTACTGCAGTTGCCTCTCCTTCCCTCCATCCCCCTTGTATTTGGTCTGTTCTTTATGCCAGTGTGTGTGTACATTTATTTTTGTTGTTCCTAGCATTGACTTTTTAGGGCTCAGCCTCCCTCTGTCTGAAAGCTCTGAAGGGCTTCATAACCAGACTTGTCTTTTATCAACAGACGGCTTGGGTGCATGGAATATCCCCCAAAGCTTTTGAAGCTGACCGGCTGCTATATCATTGGCAGGATATAACCCATATAGCTAAGGCTACTGCAGCAATGGTCATTCTAACAGCTGCTGACATGGTAAGTTTATGTACACAATTCTATTTTCCTGTTTATCTTGTTTCTTTTTACATATTCCATGTGCCAAACAGCTTCTTAGTCTTACAATGGAAAATTAAGTAAAATGTATGTTGCTCATGTAAACATACACATCCTATGGCATTGGCAGATTTTGACAAATGAATTGAATGAAACGTGCGATTTCTAGAATTTTAAAACTTAAAACATTCCACAGATGACTGGAGTAATAACCACATATGAGTTGTGACCAAGTGCTGGGAGTGATAATGTCATCACTTAACTGGTGCATACTCCAAGTTAAAGTTGTTCTTGGTTGTTTTATTGTAAACATCATGATTCCTTATTGTAACATAGACTACTTGTTTCCACTTAGAATGAGAATGTTATTTTATTTTCCTTGTATTGTTTTAATTTTTTTTATTTTTTTTGTGTCCTTGGTAGTAAATTGTTGCTCAAAGGGAACATACTAGTCATTGTATGGTAGAATAAGTGGGCTGGGTAGGATGTATTCTTCATTGCTGAAGGAAGCAATGGCACTAAAGTGTAAAATAGGACTGATGTCTTTAAGTGTAAAACATGCATAGATCCTTAATTGGATTTCACTGGGTGGGTTGGGATCACATGACAATGTATTCATCTATTTAAAATGTTTTAAGATAGGTTTTACTTGCATCTGAAGTCTTTGTATTTAACAAGACGAAAAGTGCTTCATGTTTAACGTGTATTTTTTTAGTAAAAGCTTACAGAGTGAATTTACTTTGTCCTCTGCCTTTTGTTTGCCATTCTTTGGTTTTTGGACTTTTGAGAAGTTTGTTTTGTTTGCCTATTTTCTAAGAGTTATCTATTATGCCTGACAGGGGAATAGTGGCTTTGGCCAGGTCAAGGTAGGTGGTGTGCACCATCTTTCCCTAGACTATGGCTTTTGTGACTGTCTCAAAGAAGCTGACCAGATTTAACAGACATGACCTCCCCTTGACAAACCCAAGCTGTGTGGGGTCAAGTGTTTGGAGGTTGCCAATGTCCCTGTTAATGAGGTCCATGATCATGTGGTAAGAACCTATCCAGGACACCAGTCAGTCAACTGGCATTTACATTTGGGCAGCCAAACAGACACAAAACAGCATATGTACTAAAATATGATACCTATTTGTTAAATAGGTAGACCCACTGGACACACAGTCCCTTTCCAGTGGTGACCTAGGAACAATGCCTGGTTAAGTGACTTGTTCAAGGGCGCACAGTAGGCTGAGAGAATCAAACTCTGCACCACAGGAACTGCAGCTTTCTACCTTAGCCTCTGTGCCAACTGCCAGACAATATTTACTGACAAAATTTTAAATGGACAGAAAAAACAGGGTTAAGTACCACAGTCATTTGTGCACTTATCAGTGTGCATAATATCCCAAAAGATTATCATTTATATCCTTGACTCATATTTCTGTCAGGCATATATTCCAAACAGTGGCATTAAATGGGGTCTATGACAAATCTTTGAATGCTCAAAATTTCAAACGTTACATGGTCGAGACCAAACATTCGAAATTTTAAGTGTTCGAAGATTGACTTTCAACAGTGCCGTATGGTGCAGATAGGGAGAATTTCCCTTTTCTGCACTGAAGTGCGGTCTCGGTGTTGGTATATATAAGTAGGGGGGTGTGGGGGTGCATCCCCCCTTGGGGCATGCAGGGGGGCTTGCCCCCCTGCTCATGCTGTTAAAGTGTGTTTTTCTTTTTTTCTTTTTTTATTTGATGTTCAAACATCCAAATGTTGAACATTTGGTCTCGACCATGTAATGTTCAACATTTTGGATGTTCGAACGTTTAACATGGACCCTATTAAATGCATAAGAGAAGATCTCCACAGAGGTATATACATTTTGAATAACTCTTCCAACCTTGTACGGTCTGTTAAGGTCAATGATTGCTACACCTCCTTTATCGAGAGTAGGCATTTGCTAGGCATTTCTATATACCTGCTTTGTTATGTGCAAGAAATAAATAAGCTCAAGAGTGTTCAGTGCCTTAGTACAGACCAAATATATTAGACTTACATTCTTACTTCTGTGTTCCTTGGACAAGTAACACATTGTGGGAGTACTAGCTGATGTGCTGTGACCATATCTTGTGAAGCAGTCATGCTTACAGAGGGACATTGTGTGTCATTGGGATTAATACATTTTATATGTGAAAATTTCTCAGCCATTTGGCAGAGTATTGGTACATACTGTAGAGGGCTACTGCATGGCCATAACTGAGTAGAAGCCCTACCCATGAGTTGCGAACATCACATTTCAGTAATACATACTGTACTGATCACCATGGGCTACTTTAGTATAGAGAACCACATGCAATAAACTCATATCACATATATGGTTCAGAGCATTG